>NW_026712300.1:4147500-4455407 GCF_030504385.1 Musca domestica
AACCTATAAAAGGCTGCTAAAAATGTTTCTGTGGATAAATCGGAAGATGGTTCTAAATGAATTGCTTTCGTAGAAAAGCACACAAAAACGCAAACATAACCTTTTGTAATTTTGCAATATCTACCTGTAAAGGATTTGATATCAAATGGTCCAGCGAAATCGATACCTGTAGTAGAGAAAGGTCTGGACAAAATAGTTCTCTCCGGAGGAAGAGATGCCATGATTTGTGTACATGTACGTTTTTTCGCTAAAATGCATATTTTACAATGCCTTATTGTTTTTCTAATCAACGAAGTAGCACGAGGAATCCAATATTCCAGACGAAGAATGCGAAGCATTAATTGGTTTCCTCCATGCATAGACTGTATGTGAATTTGTTCCAACAAAAGTTCTGCGAATCTACTATGGTATGGTAACAAAATTGGATGACGTTCAGAAGTGGAAAGAGTTGGACACTGGGCAAGGCGTCCGTTTAAACGCATTACCCCTGTTTCATCCAGAAATGGATTTAAGGATAAGATTGAACTCTTCGAATTGAGTGGCTTTTTGTGTAGTAGCGCATAGTATTCCTCAGAATAGAATGATTTTTGAGCTAAAGCAGCCAGACGGAATTTGACTGCTTGGATTTCACAATTAGTGGGGGTGGAACCTTCAAACTGATATTTGCCACGATGAGCAGAATGGGTATTATAGAAAAACCTTAGAATACATGCAAAGGCGCGGAGCGCCGTATCTATGGAAGAGAATCGATTTAAGATATCTTCATAGTTTTGTATAAAAGTTACATGACTTTTAACTGGGCGAAGTTCGACAACAGTATCAAGCGAAACGTTTTGAATATTCCAATTTGAACTATCAAGACCTAGCCATTGTGGCCCATGCCACCATATTTGTGATGAAGCCAACTCCGAAGGAGAAAGCCCCCGACTGCCTAAGTCTGCAGGATTGTCCTCAGACCGAACGTGGAACCACTTATTTTGCCCAACATTCTCCTGAATACGACAGACCCTATTTGCTACGAAAGTAGACCATGTTGATGGCGTTTTTTGAAGCCAAGAAAGCACAATTGTTGAATCTGTCCAGCAATAAATTTTGTTAAAAGAAATATCAATCTCGTTTAGAATGCCTTTTAGAAGTTCGGATGCCAGCACTGCACCGCATAATTCTAAACGAGGTAAAGAAATAGATTTGAGAGGAGCTACTTTTGTTTTGCATGAGAGCAGATTTGTGAAGATGGTGCCATTTGAATCTATAACACGAATGTAAGCTACCCCCGCGTATGCCTTTTCTGAGGCATCAGAAAAGACATGAAGTTCGACTTGGGAATTCGGAGAATATTGGACCCAACGAGGAATAGAAATCGAATTGACGTCAAGATAGGATTCAACGAATTTCTGCCATTCACGTTCCGTCGAAGACGGAAGCGAATCATCCCACCCAATGTTGTCGAGCCCAATACGTTGCATGATTATTTTTGCGACCACTATAACTGGTCCTAGCCATCCAACTGGATCAAATAATTTAGCGATAGTTGACAAAACTTCCCGTTTAGTATATTTGGACCGATGTTCCAGCGCGTTTACACTGAAATAAAAATGGTCCAGCTGTGCATTCCAACGAATACCCAACGGTTTTGAACTGCTAGCTTCTACGAAAGTTAGAAGCTGAGCGTCGTAAAGATGATCTGAAGGAAGTGGTTGTAAAATACTGCGATCATTGGCTGTCCATTTACGTAATTCAAATTTGGCGGAAGATAGAGCACCGATTAGTTGGTCTCTAGATTTGTGCGCTGTCTCCAAATCGTGATAGCCGGTTAAGACGTCATCTACGTACATGCACTTCCGAAGGATATGTGCAGCTAATGGAAATTCATTTTCTGTGTCATCGGCCAATTGCAGTAAGGTCCGAATGGCAAGATATGGAGCACAATTTACTCCGAATGTTACGGTTTGAAGTTCAAAATCTTGAACCGGCTTGTTGGGAGAATCCCGAAAAACAATTCTTTGGAGGGGGGTGTGAGCAGGATCTACTCTAATTTGTCTGTACATTTGTGTTATGTCGCAGTTAAAAACAAATTTGAAAAGTCTCCATCTTAGAATAAGGAGGACTAAATCCAACTGAAGAGTTGGGCCGACATAAAGCATATCATTTAGACTATTCCCATTAGAAGTCTTGTTTGAGGCATTGAAAACCACACGCAATTTAGTTGTTTGTTTATCCGGATTAATAACCGGATGGTGAGGTAGGTAGCAAACCGTAGAGCTTGCTGACGAAGTCGAAACCAGTCTCATGTGGTCTAATTCTAAATATTCCCGGACCACCCCATCGTAAATGGTTTTAATTTGTGGTTTTCTAATGAGGGAAGCCTCATTACGGAAAAATTGATGTAAACAGTTGGTCCTGGAATGACCAAGCTGACCTGAGAATTCAGGTATAATGGGAAGTTTGACAATATATCTGCCATCTGAGTCCCGACACGTTGTATTTTTGTAATTTTCCTCACAAAACTTGTCCGAAGGAGACAGAATTGCGCGCTTTGGGGGTACTTCCAATTCCCAGAATCGAAGAAGTGTCTTGTTAAGATTATCTTCGGAATAATTTATTGTGGTAGTTAATACCGTTATGTTGGAAGAGGGAATTGGACCAGTAATGATCCAGCCAAAAACAGTATTTTGAGCCATTAATGACCCTAAAATGTTGGATTGAATTCCTCGAAGAAGAATTCTAGGATATAAATCAGCGCCTAGGAGTAGATCAACTGATCTAGATTCATAGAAATTTCTATCTGCCAAACGAATATTTGGCAAACGGGAAATTAAGTCACCACCAAGTGAAAAAGATGGTAAATTGCCAGAAATAGCGGGAACCACTAATGCTGACAATTCCATGAATATTGATGTATCGATAGGAGAACCTATGCATAACGAACACAATTTGCTTGATGTAGTGGATAAGGTTTGGTTAATGCCAGAAATAGTAGCTTGTGTCGACGTAGTAGAAATACCAAGACGACGTTGTAAGTTTTCAGTAATGAAAGAAGCTTCAGAAGCTGGGTCAATTAAGGCACGAGCAGGGTATGTTATACCTTGATGAATTAAATGAACCATTGCTGTACCTAAAATAACATTTTTGTTGTGCGAAATATGATACACTTGCCTATTGGCAGAGTGCGATACACCTGACGAAGTCGAGGGAAGATTTGGATTCGCATTGCTAGATTGGGAAGAAGGTTGGTTTGAAATCGACCTCGGAGAAGTCGTTGATGGAACGGGAAATGCAGAATTGGACATCGCACGATGTAAAAGAGTGTGATGCCGCTTGTTGCATTTGCCGCAGTTATGTTTACTTACACATTTTTTGCGTCAAAGGGAACTTTGAAATAACATCTTTCGCTTCACCACTAGTTTTTTTCAACAAGTAACATAGTTTTTCAATATTACTAAGGCGGCTGTTGTTGATATAAACCGCCGAAAAAAGATCTCTGAATGTAGGCCACGAAAGAAAGTCACCATTAAAAACATCAATATCGCAAGGCGGAAGATTTAAACTATGCATGACATTGTCATTTGAAGCGAAAACTTCAATTGACCTTCCCGTTTGGTGTGAAACACCGGACAACGAGAGAATATCATCAGGATGGGTGGCATCTCTTCTAGGAGTACTAGAAAAGTTGGAATTCAAATTAGAAGGAGGATTTGTTTGGGATAAATGACCAGAGTTTGAACGTAGAGATTGGATTGAAAAAGAATTGGAGGGCTTTTGCGAAGCACGAAGCTGATCCAATTTTCTATTTGTTGATGCGATGACGTTGACATATGCCTTAAATGCAGCATTATATTTACTTTGTGCTGATTCGAGGTCCGTTTCTTGGTCCTCGCCAGCAAGTTTGATAGACGTAAGGCATTTGTCATACGTATCTTTCACTTTATCCCATAGCGACTTAGCTTCAGAAGATTGACGAGAATTTAAACAAGCTTCTATTCTTGTTAGTACTGTCGAAAACTCTTCAAATGTAAATTTAAGATTTTTAGTCGTTTTTCGAAAATGAGTTTTGAAGCTTTTGACAGCAGCTTCCCAGAGTCCACCCATATGTGGAGCTCCGGCTGGATTAAACTTCCAGGAAAGCTCCTGGTATTGAAACTTGCAACGGAGTTTATTACGGATGTCGTTTAATGCCAGTTTAAATTCTCGTTCTAACTCTCGAGATGCACCAACGAAATTGGTACCATTATCCGAGAATATAGTCTTGGGACATCCACGGCGTGAAATAAACCTATAAAAGGCTGCTAAAAATGTTTCTGTGGATAAATCGGAAGATGGTTCTAAATGAATTGCTTTCGTAGAAAAGCACACAAAAACGCAAACATAACCTTTTGTAATTTTGCAATATCTACCTGTAAAGGATTTGATATCAAATGGTCCAGCGAAATCGATACCTGTAGTAGAGAAAGGTCTGGACAAAATAGTTCTCTCCGGAGGAAGAGATGCCATGATTTGTGTACATGTACGTTTTTTCGCTAAAATGCATATTTTACAATGCCTTATTGTTTTTCTAATCAACGAAGTAGCACGAGGAATCCAATATTCCAGACGAAGAATGCGAAGCATTAATTGGTTTCCTCCATGCATAGACTGTATGTGAATTTGTTCCAACAAAAGTTCTGCGAATCTACTATGGTATGGTAACAAAATTGGATGACGTTCAGAAGTGGAAAGAGTTGGACACTGGGCAAGGCGTCCGTTTAAACGCATTACCCCTGTTTCATCCAGAAATGGATTTAAGGATAAGATTGAACTCTTCGAATTGAGTGGCTTTTTGTGTAGTAGCGCATAGTATTCCTCAGAATAGAATGATTTTTGAGCTAAAGCAGCCAGACGGAATTTGACTGCTTGGATTTCACAATTAGTGGGGGTGGAACCTTCAAACTGATATTTGCCACGATGAGCAGAATGGGTATTATAGAAAAACCTTAGAATACATGCAAAGGCGCGGAGCGCCGTATCTATGGAAGAGAATCGATTTAAGATATCTTCATAGTTTTGTATAAAAGTTACATGACTTTTAACTGGGCGAAGTTCGACAACAGTATCAAGCGAAACGTTTTGAATATTCCAATTTGAACTATCAAGACCTAGCCATTGTGGCCCATGCCACCATATTTGTGATGAAGCCAACTCCGAAGGAGAAAGCCCCCGACTGCCTAAGTCTGCAGGATTGTCCTCAGACCGAACGTGGAACCACTTATTTTGCCCAACATTCTCCTGAATACGACAGACCCTATTTGCTACGAAAGTAGACCATGTTGATGGCGTTTTTTGAAGCCAAGAAAGCACAATTGTTGAATCTGTCCAGCAATAAATTTTGTTAAAAGAAATATCAATCTCGTTTAGAATGCCTTTTAGAAGTTCGGATGCCAGCACTGCACCGCATAATTCTAAACGAGGTAAAGAAATAGATTTGAGAGGAGCTACTTTTGTTTTGCATGAGAGCAGATTTGTGAAGATGGTGCCATTTGAATCTATAACACGAATGTAAGCTACCCCCGCGTATGCCTTTTCTGAGGCATCAGAAAAGACATGAAGTTCGACTTGGGAATTCGGAGAATATTGGACCCAACGAGGAATAGAAATCGAATTGACGTCAAGATAGGATTCAACGAATTTCTGCCATTCACGTTCCGTCGAAGACGGAAGCGAATCATCCCACCCAATGTTGTCGAGCCCAATACGTTGCATGATTATTTTTGCGACCACTATAACTGGTCCTAGCCATCCAACTGGATCAAATAATTTAGCGATAGTTGACAAAACTTCCCGTTTAGTATATTTGGACCGATGTTCCAGCGCGTTTACACTGAAATAAAAATGGTCCAGCTGTGCATTCCAACGAATACCCAACGGTTTTGAACTGCTAGCTTCTACGAAAGTTAGAAGCTGAGCGTCGTAAAGATGATCTGAAGGAAGTGGTTGTAAAATACTGCGATCATTGGCTGTCCATTTACGTAATTCAAATTTGGCGGAAGATAGAGCACCGATTAGTTGGTCTCTAGATTTGTGCGCTGTCTCCAAATCGTGATAGCCGGTTAAGACGTCATCTACGTACATGCACTTCCGAAGGATATGTGCAGCTAATGGAAATTCATTTTCTGTGTCATCGGCCAATTGCAGTAAGGTCCGAATGGCAAGATATGGAGCACAATTTACTCCGAATGTTACGGTTTGAAGTTCAAAATCTTGAACCGGCTTGTTGGGAGAATCCCGAAAAACAATTCTTTGGAGGGGGGTGTGAGCAGGATCTACTCTAATTTGTCTGTACATTTGTGTTATGTCGCAGTTAAAAACAAATTTGAAAAGTCTCCATCTTAGAATAAGGAGGACTAAATCCAACTGAAGAGTTGGGCCGACATAAAGCATATCATTTAGACTATTCCCATTAGAAGTCTTGTTTGAGGCATTGAAAACCACACGCAATTTAGTTGTTTGTTTATCCGGATTAATAACCGGATGGTGAGGTAGGTAGCAAACCGTAGAGCTTGCTGACGAAGTCGAAACCAGTCTCATGTGGTCTAATTCTAAATATTCCCGGACCACCCCATCGTAAATGGTTTTAATTTGTGGTTTTCTAATGAGGGAAGCCTCATTACGGAAAAATTGATGTAAACAGTTGGTCCTGGAATGACCAAGCTGACCTGAGAATTCAGGTATAATGGGAAGTTTGACAATATATCTGCCATCTGAGTCCCGACACGTTGTATTTTTGTAATTTTCCTCACAAAACTTGTCCGAAGGAGACAGAATTGCGCGCTTTGGGGGTTCTTCCAATTCCCAGAATCGAAGAAGTGTCTTGTTAAGATTATCTTCGGAATAATTTATTGTGGTAGTTAATACCGTTATGTTGGAAGAGGGAATTGGACCAGTAATGATCCAGCCAAAAACAGTATTTTGAGCCATTAATGACCCTAAAATGTTGGATTGAATTCCTCGAAGAAGAATTCTAGGATATAAATCAGCGCCTAGGAGTAGATCAACTGATCTAGATTCATAGAAATTTCTATCTGCCAAACGAATATTTGGCAAACGGGAAATTAAGTCACCACCAAGTGAAAAAGATGGTAAATTGCCAGAAATAGCGGGAACCACTAATGCTGACAATTCCATGAATATTGATGTATCGATAGGAGAACCTATGCATAACGAACACAATTTGCTTGATGTAGTGGATAAGGTTTGGTTAATGCCAGAAATAGTAGCTTGTGTCGACGTAGTAGAAATACCAAGACGACGTTGTAAGTTTTCAGTAATGAAAGAAGCTTCAGAAGCTGGGTCAATTAAGGCACGAGCAGGGTATGTTATACCTTGATGAATTAAATGAACCATTGCTGTACCTAAAATAACATTTTTGTTGTGCGAAATATGATACACTTGCCTATTGGCAGAGTGCGATACACCTGACGAAGTCGAGGGAAGATTTGGATTCGCATTGCTAGATTGGGAAGAAGGTTGGTTTGAAATCGACCTCGGAGAAGTCGTTGATGGAACGGGAAATGCAGAATTGGACATCGCACGATGTAAAAGAGTGTGATGCCGCTTGTTGCATTTGCCGCAGTTATGTTTACTTACACATTTTTTGCGTCAAAGGGAACTTTGAAATAACATCTTTCGCTTCACCACTAGTTTTTTTCAACAAGTAACATAGTTTTTCAATATTACTAAGGCGGCTGTTGTTGATATAAACCGCCGAAAAAAGATCTCTGAATGTAGGCCACGAAAGAAAGTCACCATTAAAAACATCAATATCGCAAGGCGGAAGATTTAAACTATGCATGACATTGTCATTTGAAGCGAAAACTTCAATTGACCTTCCCGTTTGGTGTGAAACACCGGACAACGAGAGAATATCATCAGGATGGGTGGCATCTCTTCTAGGAGTACTAGAAAAGTTGGAATTCAAATTAGAAGGAGGATTTGTTTGGGATAAATGACCAGAGTTTGAACGTAGAGATTGGATTGAAAAAGAATTGGAGGGCTTTTGCGAAGCACGAAGCTGATCCAATTTTCTATTTGTTGATGCGATGACGTTGACATATGCCTTAAATGCAGCATTATATTTACTTTGTGCTGATTCGAGGTCCGTTTCTTGGTCCTCGCCAGCAAGTTTGATAGACGTAAGGCATTTGTCATACGTATCTTTCACTTTATCCCATAGCGACTTAGCTTCAGAAGATTGAACTTCAAAAATGTAAATGTCTAGATCTTCATCTCGAAGAGCATTGAAGCTGCTTTCGAATTGAATGATAGCATCAGTTGATCTGATAAAATAATCAAGAGTAGAAAGCGACATTTTGAATAATCAAAAAAGTTTTACTGGATGAAAATCAAATAAAATGGATACAAAATGTTTTTCAATTTTATAGAAACTTCAAAATTTCAAGTAAATGATTTTATTTGTTAGCGAATACTAACAATTGCAACACCAAAACAAAGAATATTACTTTTTAAGCGAAGCTTTAAAAAGGAAACAATTGATATAAATGAGAAAAAATATAAAATACTCTTTCTCGATGTAGTGAAAATCGTATATATTTTCACTGTGTATCGAATAATACACGTTGTTTTGTTTATATGTATCGAAGAATACTGCAAATTAAGTTATGTGTATTGAATAATACACGAGAAAATTATTTCCGAAAAGAAATAATTTAAAAACCAAGAAAAAATGACCAAAAATCGCAAAAAATTCTATAAAATTTTGATTTTTTTCTTGAATTTATGACCAAATGTAGGGTGCACGGACTGTAAAATGCACGCTACAAACCAAAATCGCAATCAAGAATTAATAAAAAACAGAAATAAATGTTTAAAATATTCAAAAATTTAAATAAAATATCGTTTTAATATATATAATAACGAATATTATTAGGATTATATGCGAAACGACCGAATGTAGGGTGAATTCAATAACGATATAACTAATTTCCAACAGAGCCGTTAAAACTTTTAAGAAAAATTAAAATTTTTGAAAAAAAAAATATTTTTTAATTTTGGCTCGAACAGACCTAATAAACAATTTTCACTTATTGTAATAAACACACCTATTACACGGTGTGGTGGTTACTGACTACCTAACACAAGTCAGTCAACCACAAGCACACAGCACTGATATGTGATCGTATTGTTGTTGTTATATTTACCACTAGTATGTTGTTATTGTTATTTGAATTCTCTTTTGTGTTGAAAAACACAAAAGCACAAATCACAACAACAATGTAAATCACAGATCACTGCTTATTTATTTGCACCACACTTTTTATTTCGTTTTACGCGTATATCGTAAATACGAGCGAATATGTGTAAATATGTTATGAGTGTAATATTCTTGAAGAGAATTATTACACACAATGAGAAACCGGCACTGTTGGAAATTATGAAAAAGCGAATTACCGACGGACGGACAAACAAACGAACGACCGTAGTTAAGCACTATATTTGTTTTTGTATTGAATTTAATTTTTTTTTTTCGAGAATATTTTTATTCAAACACTCGCGTTTATGCTCACTAAAATGACGGTACGTACCTTTTAGTGATGAGTGGATGAATTTAATGAAAATAATTGATGATGATGATGAGATGATGCGAGAGTTGATGATGGTTGTTTGCTGTTGACGAAGTCAAACCCTTTGAATAAAAAAGGAACCAGATTAGTTGTTGTTGCTGGAAAGCCCGTATCTCGGTTCGAAGTGACCAAAATGTTGCGGAGCAGTGTAAATAAAACCAAAAAGAAAATAAAACACAAGAAATTAATGTTTTTGAAATTAAAAACTTGGCGGTTTTATTGATGATTTATATTAGTCGAAAAACTAATATATAATTTACCTTGTTGTTCAATGGTGTTGCAGCGATGTTTATTGGACGAAGATCCGTGAAACAAGTAAAGAGAAAAAGCAACGAGAAAGCCAAGATGTCTCAAGAGCCGCGCAAATTGACAGATAATACTCGTTAGAATTTGCCATCGCTAACTTTGAACGAAAGTTCAAAGTTGAATAAAATGGTATGATGGCAAATTATTAAAAATAATGACGAGTTGCATTTTAGGATTATAATTTAATTGTAAATTAAACAGGTACTACAGATTAAGACAGAAAACTCTCTGTGCAGGTCCACGTCTTCGTATGGCCCCCGTATAACGGTACCTGCCTATATTCGATATTTTGAAAATTTTTGGGGACAATATTTATCAGAATTTATTCAACTTTGGTATCTGATGTTTGTAATGGGTGCTTCAGCCTATGACAGGAGACTGTCTGTGCAGGTCCACGTCTTCGTATAGCCCCGATATAACGGTACCTCTCGATATTCGGCATTTTGATGATTTTAGCGAAATTATTCACCGGAATTATTTCAAGTTTGGTATTTGATGTTCGTAATGGACGCTACAGCATCTGAAAGAGAATTTGGTATTTGGAGTTGGTAATGGATACTACAGCCTAGAACAGAAAATTGTCTGTTACGGTCCACGTCTTTGTATAGGCCCCAAATAAGGGTAACTACCGATCTTCCGTATTTAGAGGATTTTAGCAACATTGTTTACCGGAATTGTTTCAAGTTTGGTATTAGATGTTCGTAATGCACGCTATAGCCTATAACAGTGGATTGTCTGTACGGGTTCAAGTCTTCGTATGGCCCCCGTATTACGGTATCTCCCGTTATTCGGTATTTTGATGATTTTAGCGACATTATTACCCGGAATTATTCCAAATTTGCCATTTGAAGTTCGCACTGAATACTACAGCCTAAGACAGAAAATTGTCTGCGCAGGTCCACGACTTTGAACAGCCCCCATATATGAGTACCTCCCGATCTTCCGTATTTAGATGCTTTTAGCGACATTATTCACGGGAATTGTTTAAAGTTTGGTTTTTGATGTTCGTAATGGACGCTACAGCTTATGACATGCGATTGTCTGTGCAGGTTCACGTCTTCGTGTAGCCCCAATGTATAGGTACCTCCCGATATTCGGTATTTTGATGATTTTAGCGACATTATTCACCGGAATTGTTTCAAATTTGGAATTTAAAGTTCATAATGGATACTATAGCCTAAGACAGAAAATTGTCAGTGCAGGTCCAAGTCTTCGTATAGCCCCCATACAACGGTACCTCCCGTTATTTGGTATTTTGAAGATTTTAGCCCCCATATATGGGTACCTTCCGATGTCCGTATTTAGATGATTTTAGCGACATTATTCACCGGAATTGTTTAAAGTTTGGTATTTGATGTTCGTAATGGATGCTACAGCCTATGACAGCAGATTGTCTGTTCAGGTTTATGTCTTCGTATAGCCCCAATATAAAGGTACCTCCCGATATGCGGTATTTTGATGATTTTATCGACATCCTTCACCGGAATTGTTTCAAATTTGATATTTAAAGTTCACAATGAATACTACAGGCTAAGACAGAAAATTATCAGTGCAGGTCCACGTCTTCGTATAGCCCCCATATAACGGTACCTCCCGATATTTAGTATTTTGATGATTTTAGCGACAGTATTCACCGGAATTGTTTCAAATTTGGTATTAAAAGTTCGCAATGAATACTACAGCCTGAGACAGAAAATTGTCTGTGCAGGTCCACGTCTTCGTATAGCCCCCATATAATAGTACCTCCCCATATTAGTTATTTTGATGATTTTAGTGACATTATTCACCAGAATTGTTTCAAGTTCGGTATTTGAAGCACGCAATGAATACTACAGCCTGAGAGAGAAAATTGTCTGTGCAGGTCCACGTCTTCGTATAGCCCCCATATAGGGGTACCTCCCCATATTCGTTATTTTGATGATTTTAGCGACATTATTTACCGTCATTGTTTCGAATTAGCTATTTGAAGTTCGTAATGGATACTACAGCCTAAGACAGAAAACTGTCTGTTCAGATCTGAGTTTTCGTATGGCCTCCGTTTATCGGTACCTCCCGATATTCGGTATTTTGAAGATTTAAGCGACAATATTCATCATAATTTATTCAAATTTGGTATTTGATGTTTGTAATGGGTGCTTCAGCCTATGACAGGAGAATGTCTGTGCATGTCCACGTCTTCGTATAGCCCCAATATAAAGGTACCTCCCGAAATTCGGTATTTTGATGACTTTAGCAACATTATTCACCGCAATTGTTTCAAATAGCCCCCATAACACGGTACTTCCCGATATTGGGTATTTTGAAGATTTTAGCGACAATATTCATCAGAATTTATTCAAATTTGGTATTTGATGTTTGTAATGGGTGCTTCAGCCTAAGAGAGAAAATTGTCAGTGCAGGTCCACGTCTTCGTATAGCCCCAATATAAAGGTACCTCCCGATTTTCGGTATTTTGATAATTTGAGCAACATTATTCACCGGAATTGTTTCAAATTTGGAATTTTAAGTTCGTAATGGATACTACAGTCTAAGACAGAAAATTGTCCGTGCTGGTCCACGTCTTCGTATAGCCTCCATATAACGGTACCTTCCGATCTACGGTATTTTGACGATATTAGCGACATTATTCACTGGAATTGTTTCAAATTTGGTATTTGACAGAAGACTGTCTCTGCAGGTCCACGTCTTCGTATAGCCCCAATATAGATGTTCCTCCCGATAGTCGGTATTTTGATGATTTGGCGAAATAATTCGCGGAATTATTTCAAGTTTTGTATTTAATGTTCGTTATGGACGCTACAGCCTATGACAGCAGATTGTCTGTGCAGGTTTACGTCTTCCTAAAAAGGTACCTCTAGATATTCGGTATTTTGATGATTTTAGCGACATTCTTCACCGGGATTGTTTCGAATTTGGTATTTGGAATTGGTAATGGATTCTACAGCCTGGAACAGAAAATTGTCCGTGCAGGTCCACGTCTTCGTATAGGCCCCAAATAAGGGTACCTATCGATCTCTCGTATTTAGAGGATTTTAGCAACATTGTTCACCGGAATTGTTTTAAGTTTGGTATTAGATTTTCGTAATGGATGATACAGCCTAAGGCAGAAAACTGTGTGTGCTGGTCTACGGCTTCGTATGACCCCGTATATCGGTACCTCCCAACATTCGATATTTTGAAAATTTTTGGGGACAATATTCATCAGTATTTATTCAACTTTGGTATCTGATGTTTGTATTGGGTGCTTCAGCCTATGGCAGAAGACTGTCTGTGCAGGTTCACATCTTCGCATAGTCGCCATATAACGGTACCTCCCAATATTCGGCATTTTGACGATTTTAGCGAAATTAATAACCGGAATTGTTTAGAATTTGGTATTTGGAGTTGGTAATGTATACTACAGCCTAGAACAGAAAATTGTATGTGTAGGTCCACGTCTTCGTATAGGCCCCAAATAAGGTTACCTATCGATCTCTCGTATTTAGAGGATTTTAGCAACATTGTTCACCGGAATTGTTTTAAGTTTGGTATTAGATGTTCGTAATGGATGCTACAGCCTAAGGCAGAAAACTGTGTGTGCTGGTCTACGGCTTCGTATGACCCCGTATATCGGTACCTCCCAATATTCAATATTTTGAAAATTTTTGGGGACAATATTCATCAGAATTTATTCAACTGTGGTATCTGATGTTTGTATTGGGTGCTTCAGCCTATGGCAGAAGACTGTCTGTGCAGGTTCACATCTTCGCATAGCCGCCATATAACGGTACCTCCCGATATTCGGCATTTTGACGATTTTAGCGAAATTAATAACCGGAATTGTTTAGAATTTGGTATTTGGAGTTGGTAATGGATACTACAGCCTAGAACAGAAAATTGTATGTGTAGGTCCACGTCTTCGTATGGGCCCCAAATAAGGGTACCTATTGATCTCTCGTATTTAGAGGATTTTAGCAACATTGTTCACCGGATTTGTTTTAAGTTTGGTATTAGATGTTCGTAATGGACGCTACAGCCTAAGGCAGAAAACTGTGTGTGCTGGTCTACGTCTTCGTATGGCCCCCGTATAACGGTATCTCCCGATATTCGGTATTTTGATGATTTTAGCGGCATTATTCACCGGAATTGTGTCAAATTTGGTATTTGAAGTTCGCACTGAATGCTACAGCCTAAGACAGAAAATTGTCTGTGTAAGTCCACGGCTTCGTATGGGCCCCGTATAACGGTACCTCCCGATATTCGGTATTTTGAAGATTTTAGCGACAATATTTATCAGAATTCATTCAAATTTGGTATTTGATGTTTGTAATGGGTGCCTCAGCCTATGACATGAGACTGTCTGTGCATGTCTATGTATTCGTATAGCCCCCATATAACGGTACCTCAAAATATTCTGTATTTTGATGATTTTAGCGAAATTATTCCGGAATTATTTTGGAATTTGCTGTAAGTAATGGGCGCTACAGCCTAAGACAGAAAATTGTCTGTGTAGGTCAGCGTCTTCGTATAGCCCCCATACAACGGTACCTCCCGATATTCGGTATTTTAAAGATTTTAGCTACAATATTCATCAGAATTTATACAAATTTAGTATGTGATGTTTGTGATGGGTGCTTCAGCCAATGAAGAGAGACTGTCTGTGCAGGTCCATGTCTATGTATAGCCCCCATATAACGGTACCTCCTGATATTCGGTATTTTGATGATTTCACTAGAATTGTTTAAAATTTGGTATTTGAAGTTCGTAATGGATACTTCTGCCTAAGACAGAAAATTGTCTGTGCAGGTCCACATCTTCTTAGAGCCATAAAACAGCATCTCCCGATAATCCGTATTTTAATGACTTTATGGACATTTTTCACCAGAATTGTTTCAAATTTGGTATTTAAAGTTCGTAATGGATACTACAGCCTAAGACAGAAAATTGTCTCTGCAGGTACACGTCTTCGTATATCCCCCCTAAAGGGGTACCTCACGTCTTCCGTATTAGATGATTCCTTCCGTAATTTGATGATTTTAGCGACATTATTCTCCGGAATTGTTTAAAGTATGGTATTTGATATTCGTAATAGACGCTACAGCCTAAGACAGAAAATTGTCTGTGCAGGTCCACGTCTTCGTATATCCCCCATAAATGGGTACCTCCCGTCTTCCGTATTAGATTAGATGATTCCTTTCGTAATTTGATGATTTTAGCGAATTTATTCACCGGAATTGTTTAAAATTTTGGTATTCGATGTTCGTAACGCATACTACTGCCTAAGACAGCAAATTGTCTGTGCAGGTTCACGTCTTCGTAGAGCGCCCATATAACGGTACCTTCCGATATTTGGTATTTTTATGGTTTTAGCGACATAATTAACCGGAATTGTTTCAAATTTGATTTTTAAAGTTCGTAATGGATACTACAGCCTAAGAAAGAAAGTTGTTTGTGCAGGCTCACGTCTTCGCAGAGCCCCAATATAACGGTACCTCCCGATATTCGGCATTTTAATGGTTTTAGGGACATTTTTCACCAGAATTGTTTCTAATTGGTATTTGAAGTTCGTAATGGATACTGCAGCCTATGGCAGGAGTCTGTTTGTGCAGGTCCACGTCTTCGTATAGCCACCATAAAGTGTTACCTACCGGTATTCGGCATTTTGATGATTTTAGCGACATTATTCACCGGAATTGTTTCAAATTTGGAATTTGAAGTTCGCAATGAATACTACAGCCTAAGACAGAAAATTATCTGTGCAGGTCCACGTCTTCGTATAGCCCCCATATAAGGCTACCTCCGATCATCCGTATTTAGATGAATTTAGCGACATTATTCACCGGAATTGTTTCAGGTTTGGTATTTGAAGTTCACAATGAATACTACAGCCTAAGACAGAAAAATGTCTGTGCAGGTCCACGTCTTCGTATAGCCCCCATATAATGGTACCTCCCGATCTTCCGCATTTAGATGATTTTAGCGAAATTATTCACCGGAATTATTTCAAGTTTGGTATTTGAAGTTCACAATGAATACTACAGCCTAAGACAGAAAATTGTCTGTGCAGGTCCACGTCTTCGAATAGCCCCCATGTAAGGGTACCTCCCGTCTTCCGTATTAGATGATTCCTTCCGTATTTTGATGATTTAGCGACATTACTCGCCGAATTTGTTAAAATTTGGAATTGGAAATCCACACTGAATACTACAGCATATGACAGAAATTTGTCTGTGCAGGTCCACGCCTTCGTATAGCCTCCATATAACGGTACCTCATGATATTCGGTATTTTGATGATTTTAGCGACATTTTTCACCAGAATTGTTTCAAATTTGGTATTAGAAGTACTAATACAGCCTAAGACAGAAAATTGTCTGTGCAGGTCCACGCCTTCGTATAGCATCCATATTACGGAATTGTTTCAAATTTGGTATTTAAAGTTCGTAATGGATGCTACAGCCTAAAACAGAAAATTGTTCGTGCAGGTCCACGTCTTAGTAAAGCCCCCATAAAACGGTATCTCCCGATATTCGGTATTTTAATGATTTTAAGGACATTTTTCACCAGAATTGTTTCAGATTTGATATATGAAGTTCGTAATGGATACTACAGCCTAAGACAGAAAACTGTCTGTAGAGGTCCATGTCTTCGTATAGCCCCCATATAATGGTACCTCCCGATATTCGGTATTTTGATGACTTTGGCTAAATTATTGACTGTTTTTTTTTTCTATGTTTCGCATTTGAATATTGTAATATTGTAATGGCTTATGAGAATGTTACCTAATATAAAGTCTACATTCGGTTTCTCTAAGATTTTAACAGAATTTTTAAGGGAATGTATTGTTTTTGAGAATTGGTGTAGGGCCCTGCTGAACTTACAGTTTTTTACTTGTATTATATATCTTTATTCATTTCAAAATCTCTTATTTTCTTTTCGCCTGTAGTGATTTTTGAGTCAAAAGACACAACAAGCTTTTTTAGCGGTTGATTTGCAATTACCTAAACACCAATTAATGTGCCTGCGACACAACATTCCTTTTAAATATCTTTTTCATGAATATTTTATCTCTTTCCATCATAATATGTAATACGTTATGACCATTTGTCTTTCCCGTACATAAATAAATATTTTCCGATTTATTGAGGTAATTCATATACATATTGTTAAAGATTCTAAAAAACTCACATCTTTACAATTTCTTTTTTCAATTTTCTCCCGATATTTGGTATTTTGACGATTTTAAGGGCATTTTTCACCAGAATTGTTTCGAATTTGATATTTGAAGTTCGTAATGGATACTACAGTCTGCGACAGAAAATTGTCTGTGCAGGTCCAGAGTACCTTCTGAAATTCGGTTTTTTTGATTTTATCGACATTATAACCGATTGTTTTTATACCCTCCACCATACTATGGAGGGTATATTAATTTTGTCATTCCGTTTGTAACTCCTCGAAATTCCTCAGACCCAACAAAGTGTATATATTCTTGATCAGCATAGAATTCTAAGACGATTTAGCCATGGCCGTCTGTCTGTTATAATCTCGCTATCTTTCGAACGAATTGAGAGAGAAGGCTAAAATTTTGCACACATGTATATTCTGCCAGTAGGCAGGTGAAGTTCGTAAATGGGCCATGTAGGTCCACGTTATCATATAGCCCCCATATAACGGTACCTCCCTCCATAGTATGGAGGAGGGTGTAAAAATGAGTAATGAAGGTCCACGTCTTCATATTGGCCCTATATAACGGTACCCCCGATATTCGGTATTTTATGATTTTAGCGACATTATTTATCGGAATCGTTCCAAATTTGGTATTTGAAGTTCGTAATAGATACTGCATAAAACAGAAAATGGGTCAAGTAGGTCCACGTCTTCGTATAGCCCCCATATAACGGTACTCCCATTTTTCGGTATTTTAATGATTTTTGCTACATAATAAAAAATTGTTTCTTCAAGTTTCGCATTTAAATATTGTAATAACTTATGACAAAAGTTGCCTATGCAGGGCCATGTCTTCGTATAGGCATGCGGTATTTTTATACCCTCCACCATATCAGGGAGCGTATATTAATTTTGTCATTCCGTTTGTAACTCCTCGAAATACTCATGTCAGACCCAACAAAGTATATATATTCTTGATCAGCGTAAAATTATAAATCGGTAAGCTAAATCAGTAGGCAGGTTAAGTTCGCAAATGGGCCATATAGGTCCACGTTTTCATATAGCCCCCATATAACGATACCTCCCGATACTCGGTATTTTGAAGATTTTAGCGACAATATTCATCAGAATTTATTTATTTTACCGACATTTGTCAGCGGAATTGTTTCAAATTTGGTATTTGAATTTCGTAATGGATACTACAGCCTGTGACAGAAAATTGTCTGTGCATGTGCAGATCTTCGTGTAGCTCCGATCTAATGGTACCTCCATATATACGTTATTTTGATGAGTTTAGCTACATTATTCACCGTTTATTTCAAGTTTCGAATTTGAATATGGTAATGGCTCATGACAACAATGCCTATGTCGGTCTACGTCGTGTAGACCCCAATATAATGGCTATATTCGGTATTTTTACAATTTTAACAGAATTTTTAACGGATTTTATTTATTTATTATTATTTATTTATTTTTTTTTTTAAATTACCAAATTTGTACCAAATGGAGGCTATTAAAAGTTAAGAGTTACAATTATATGTCAATTTAGCAATGTCCATCCGTCTGTGGAAATCACTCTAGCTTCCGAACGAATTGACGTAAAATTTTACTCAAATGACTATTATGTCTACAGGACTTTACAGTTTTTTTTACTTGTATTATATATCATTATTCATTCCAAACTCTCATATTTTCTTTTCACCTGTAGTCAAAAAACACAACAAGCTTTTTAGCGGTTGATTTGCAATTACCTAACCACCATTTAATGTGCCTACGACACATGATTCGTTTTATTTGTTTCATGAATAGGGTAAGTGCGCCTAAGTTTGGCATGTCCCAGTAGCCGGCATTTTGAAATTTAAACTTAAATAACCAAGAACAGAATTGACCAAATAATGAAATAATTGCAAAAAAAATGTCAAAAGTTTTCTCTGCTCTCTTTCTGTAAAAAAACAATAAGCTCCGATCATTTATTGTCGATAGTGCTTGTTTGTAAAGAAAAAAATAGTGGTGGCGTCAACTTAATAATCAATTTAAGTACATTAAATTTAATACTTTTGCAATCAGAACTATTTTATAATAGTAAATAACAATCTAAAGATCATTTTATAACTAAAAAACATAAAACATGCCGACATTAGGGACAGAAAAAAAGGGATTTGCCAGTCGGCAAGGGGCAAGGGATGCCGATTACTAGAAAACCATCATTTTTGACCAATTTCACCAAAACTTGAGAAAAGTATTAAAAATAGTCCAAAAACTACTCAAATAAGAAATAGTTTTAAATCGGCAGTTGCTTTTATTTGTGCTTTTTTGCCAGCTTTTCTACATTAAGTAGGTTTTTTAAATCAGCTATTCGACGTTTTAGATAGCGGTGGCATTTTTGAAAAAAAAAAAAAACGAAATTCATTTCAAATTCTGGATTAAACTGTGAATTGTAATGTAGCATTGTTGAAATAAAAAAAATATACAAAATATTTTTTGCTTACTGAAATACCATATGCCGACTACTGGCAAAAAGACATGCCGAGCATTGAAAAATGGTGCCGACTACTGGCAAAAAATGCTATTTTAGTAAAAATGCTATTTTATAAAAACAAATTCAATTTTTGTTTATTATTTCGAAAACTAAACAAAATTTGGAATCTAAACAACTTTATTTTTCTGCATTTGGAATATTTCACTCAGAATGTTGAAAGATAGAAAAATCGAAAATCGTAAAAGTGCTGACTACTGGTACACTTACCCTATTTTATCTTCTTCCATCATAATATGTAATACGTAATAACCATTTGTCTTTCCCGTACACAAATAAATCTTCTCCGATTTATTGAGGTATAAAAATAAATAAAAAAAAATATTATAAAATTTTACTCAAATGTATATTATGTCTGCAGGACTTTTGGTATTGAAAATGGGCCAAGTCGGTCCACGTTTTGGTATAGCCCCCATATAACGGTACCTCCCGATATTCGGTATTTTGACGATTTTAGCGACAATATTCATCAGAATTTATTCAAATTTGGTATTTGATGTTTCTATTGGGTGCTTAAGCCTATGACAGGAAAGTGTCTGTGCAGGTCAACGCTTTCGTATGGGCCCTGTATAACGATACCTCCCGATATTCGGTATTTTGATGATTTTAGCGAATTTATTCCACAGAACAGTTTCAAATTTGGTACTTGATGTTTGTAATGTACGCTACAACCTATGAGAGAAAATTGTATGTTCAGGTCAACGTCTTCGTATAGCCCTCATATAACGTTAACTCCCGATATTTGGTATTTTAATGATTTTAGGGAAATTTTTCACCAGAATTGTTTCAAATTTGGTATTTAAAGTTCGTAATGGATACCACAGCCTAAGACAGAAAATTGTTTGTGCAGGTCCACGTCTTCCTAGAGCCCCCACATAACGGTCCTCCCGATGTTCGGTATTTTGATGAATTTAGCGACATTATTCACCGGAATTGTTTCAACTTTGGCATTTGATATTCCTAAGGGACGCTACAACCTATGACAGGAGATTGTCAGTTTACGTCTTCGAATGGCCCCCATATAAGGGTACCTCCATATCTTCGGTATTTTGATAATTTTAGCAACATAATTCACCGGAATTATTTCAAATTTGGAATGTGAAGTTCGTAATGGATACTACAGAATAAGACAGAAAATTGTCTGTGCAGGTCCACGTCTTCGTATAGCCCCCAAATAAGGGTACCTCCCGATGTTCGGTATTTTTAAAATTTTAGGGACATTTTTCACCAGAATTGTTTCAAATTTGGTATTTAAAGTTCGTAAAGAATACTACAGCCTAGAACAGAAAATTGTTGTGCAGGTCCACGTCTTCCTAGATCCCCCATATAACGGAATCTCCCGATGTTCGGTATTTTGATGATTTTAGCGATATAATTCACCGGAATAGTTTCAAATTTAGTAAATTTAGTGACTTTTAAGTTAAGAAAACACAACCAGTTTTTTAGCGGTTGATGTGCAATTACCTAACCACCAGTTAATGTGCCTGTGACACAAGATTCGTTTTAAATATTTTTTCATGAATATTTTATCTTCTTCCATCATAAAATATCAATGGTTATTACGTATGACCATTTGTCTTTCCCGTACACAAATAAATCTTTGCCGATTTATTATCCACATCTTTACAATTTCATAGTACATTGTCTCGATGTCACAATTTCTCAACCATAGTATGGAGAGTATATTAAGTTTGTCATTCCGTTTGTAACATCTCGAAATATACATTTGAAACCCAACAAAATTATATGTCAATTTAGCGATGTCCATCCGTCTGTCCGTCTTTGATAATCACTCTAGCTTCCGAACGAATTGAAGTAGATTGCTAAAATATTACTCAAATGTATATTATGTCTGCAGGACTTTTGGTATTGAAAATGGGCCAAGTCGGCCCACGTTTTGGTATAGCCCACATATAACGGTACATCCCGATATTCGGTATTTTGAAGATTTTAGCGACAATATTCATCAGAATTCATTTAAATTTGATATTTGATGTTTTTAATGGGTGCTTCAGCCTATGACAAGAGATTGTCTGTGCAGGTCCACATCTTCGTATATGCCCCGTATAACGGTTCCTCCCGATATTCGGTATTTTAATGATTTTAGGGACATTTTTCACCAGAATTGTTTCAAACTTGGTAATTGAAGTTCGTAATGGATACTACAGCCTAAGACAGAAAATTGTCTATGCAGCTCCACGTCTTCGTATGGGCCCCGTATAACGGTTCCTCCCGATATTCGGTATTTTGATAAGTTTAGTGAATTTATTCACAAAAATTGTTTCAAATTTGTATTTAAAGTTCGTAATGGATACTACAACCTAAGGCAGAAAATTGTTTGTGCAGGTCCACCTCTTCGGTCTTCGGTATTTTAATGATTTTAGGGACATTTTGCACCAGATTTGTTTCAAATTTGATAATTGAAGTTCGTAATGGATGCTACAGCCTAAGACAGAAAACTGTTTGTGCAGGTCCACGTCTTCGTATTGGCCCCGTATAACGGTTCCTCCCGATATTCGGTATTTTAATCATTTTAGGGACATTTTTCACCAGAATTGTTTCAAATTTGGTAATTGAAGTTCGTAATGGATAATACAGCCTAAGACAGAAAATTGTCTGTGCAGCTCCACGTCTTCGTATGGGCCCCCTATAACGGTTCCTCCCGATATTCGGTATTTTGATAAGTTTAGTGAATTTATTCACAAAAATTGTTTCGAATTTGGTATTTAAAGTTCGTAATGGATACTAAAGCTTATGACAGCAAATTGTCTGTGCAGGTGCAGATCTTCGTGTAGCTCCGATCTAATGGTACCTCCATATATACGGTATTTTGATGAATTTAGCTACATTATTCAAGTTTCGAATTTGAATATGGTAATGGCGCATGACAACAATGCCTATTTCGGTCCACGTCATCAAGACCCCAATATAATGGCTATATTCGGTATTTTTTAAAATTTTAACAGAATTTTTAACGGATTTTATTTTTTGAAAATTTCCAAATTCGTTCTAAATGGTGGAGGGTATTCATAGTTCGGCACGGCCGAACTTACTGATTTTTTAACTTGTTAAGATTTAAACAGAATTTTTAACGGATTTTATTTATTTATTATTATTATTTTTTTTTTTTTAAATTGCCAAATTTGTACCAAATGGAGGGTATTAAAAGTTAAGAGTTACAGTTATATGTCAATTTAGCGATGTCCATCCGTCTGTGGAAATCACTCTAGCTTCCGAACGAATTGAAGTAAAATCTTACTCAAATGAATATTATGTCTACAGGACTTTTGGTATTGAGAATGGGACATGTAGCTCCACGTTTTCGTATAGCTCCCATATAACGGTACCTCCCGATATTCGGCATTTTGATGATTTTAGCGACATAATTAACTGAAGTAGTTTCAAATTTAGTAAATGAAGTTCGTAATTGATACTACAGCCTAAGACAGAAAATTGTCTGTGCAGGTCCACGTCTTCGTATGGGCCCCGTATAACGGTTCCTCCCGATATTCGGTATTTTGATGATTTTAGCGAATTTATTCACAAAAATTGTTGCAAATTTGGTATTTAAAGTTTGTAATGGATACTATAGCTTATGACAGCAAATTGTCTGTGCAGGTGCAGATCTTCGTGTAGATCCGATCTAATGGTACCTCCATATATACGGTATTTTGATGAGTTTAGCTACATTATTCAAGTTTCGAATTTGAATATGGTAATGGCGCATGACAACAATGCCTTTTCGGTCCACGTCATCAAGACCCCAATATAATGGCTATATTCGGTATTTTTTAAAATTTTAACAGAATTTTTAACGGATTTTATTTTTTGAAAATTTCCAAATTCGTTCTAAATGGTGGAGGGTATTCATAGTTCGGCACGGCCGAACTTACTGATTTTTTAACTTGTTAAGATTTAAACAGAATTTTTAATTTTTTATTATTATTATTATTTTTTTTGTTTAAATTGCCAAATTTGTACCAAATGGAGGGTATTAAAAGTTAAGAGATACAGTTATATGTCAATCTAGCGATGTCCATCCGTCTGTGGAAATCACTCTAGCTTCCGAACGAATTGAAGTAAAATCTTACTCAAATGAATATTATGTCTACAGGACTTTTGGTATTAAGAATGGGACATGTAGCTCCACGTTTTCGTATAGCTCCCATATAACGGTACCTCCCGATATTCGGTATTTTGTTGACTTTGGCTAAACTATTCACCGTTTTTTTTAAGTTTTGCCTTTGAATATTGGAATATTGTAATGGCTTATGAGAATGTTACCAAATATAACGGCTACATTCGGTATTTCTAAGAATTTAACATAATTTTTAACCGATTTTATTGTTTTTGAGAATTGCCAAATTCGTTCCAAATGGTGTAGGGTATTCAAAGTTCGGCCCTGACGAACTTACAGTTTTTTTTACTTGTATTATATATCATTATTAATTTCAAACTCTCATATTTTCTTTTCACCTGTAGTGACTTTTGAGTCAAAAAACACAACAAGCTTTTTTAGCGGTTTATTTGCAATTACCTACCCACCAGTTAATGTGCCTGCGACACAAGATTCGTTTTAAATATTTGTTTCATGAATAGGGTAAGTGCGTCTAAGTTCGGCATGTCCCAGTAGTCGGCAGTTTTGAAATTTAAACTTAAATAACTAAGACTAGAATTGACCAAATAATGAAATAATTGCAAAAAAATGTCAACAGTGTTCTCTGCTCTCTTTCTGTAAAAAAAACAATAAGCTCCGATCATTTATTGCGAGAGAATAACGGTTTTCGTCAGTGAATGTCTTCTAACGCGTGCGATAGTGCTTGTTTGTAAAGAAAAAAAATTAGTGGTGGCGTCAACTTAATAATCAATTTAAGTACATTAAATTTAATACTTTTGGAATCAGAAATATTTTATAATCGTAAATAACAGTCTTAACATCGTTTTATAACTAAAAAACATAAAACATGCCGACATTAGGAACAGAAAAAAAGGGATTTGCCAGTAGTCGGCAAGGGGTGCCGATTACTAGAAAAACATCATTTCTGACCAATTTCACCAAAACTTGAGAAAAGTATTAAAAAATAGTCCAAAAACTACTCAAATAAAAATATTTTTTGAGTCGGCAGTTGCTTTTATTTGTGCTTTTTTGCCAAGTTTTCTAAATTAAGTAGGTTTTTTAAATCAGCTATTTGACGTTTTAGATAGCGGTGGCATTTTTGAAAAAAAATGATGGCTGTCTAAAGGAAAAAGATCAATTCACTAAGGTACTTTTTTCTTTTTTACTTAGTCTATTTTTATACTATTTTTATACTATTTTTGATTTTCTACCTATATTTGGTTTAGAATGATAATTAAACAAATTACTATATAAAAACGAAATTCATTTCAAATTCTGGATTAAATTGTGAATTAGTAATAGAGCTTTGTTTTATACTATTTGAAATAAAAAATATACAAAATAATATTTTACTTACTGAAATACCATGTGCCGACTACCGGCAAAAAAAATGCAATTTTAGAAAAATTGTAAATTTTGCCAATTTAATAAAAACAGATTCAACTTTTGTTTATTATTCGAAAACTAAATAAAATTTGGAATCTGAACAACTTTGTTTTTCTGCATTTGAAATATTTCACTCAGAATGTTGAAAGATTGAAAAATTGACAATCGTAAAAGTGCCGACTACTGGTACACTTACCCTATTTTATCTTCTTCCATCATAATATGTAATACGTAATAACCATTTGTCTTTCCCGTACACAAATAAATCTCCGATTTATTGAGGTAATTTATATACATTTGGTAAAGATTCTCAAAAATTCACATCTTTACAATTTCATAGTACATTGTCTCGATGTCACAATTTCTCAACCATAGTATGGAGAGTATATTAAGTTTGTCATTCCATTTGTAATATCTCGAAATATACATTTGAAACTCAACAATGTATATATTCTAGATCAGCATAAAATTATATGTCAATTTAGCGATGTCCATCCGTCTGTCCGTCTTTGAAAATCACTTCCGAACGAATTGAAGTAGATTGCTAAAATATTACTCAAATGTATATTATGTCTGCAGGACTTTTGGTATTGAAAATCGGCCAAGTCGGTCCACGTTTTGGTATAGCCCCCATATAACAGTACCTCCCGATATTCGGTATTTTGAAGATTTTAGCGACAATATTCATCAGAATTCATTCAAATTTGGTATTTGATGTTTCTAATGGGTGCTTCAGCCTATGACAGGAGATTGTCTGAGCAGGTCCACGTCTTCGTATAGGCCCCGTATAACGGTTCCTCCCGATATTCGGCATTTTAATCATTTTAGGGACATTTTTCACCAGAATTTTTTCAAACTTGGTAATTGAAGTTCGTAATGGATACTACAGCCTAAGACAGAAAATTGTCTGTGCAGCTCCACGTCTCCGTATGGGCCCCGTATAACGGTTCCTGCCGATATTCGGTATTTTGATAAGTTTAGTGAATTTATTCACAAAAATTGTTCCAAATTTGGTTTTTAAAGTTCGTAATGGATACTACAACCTAAGGCAGAAAATTGTTTGTGCAGGTCCACGTCTTCGGTCTTCGGTATTTTAATGATTTTAGGGACATTTTTCACCAGAATTGTTTCAAATTTGGTAATTGAAGTTCGTAATGGATACTACAGCCTAAGACAGAAAATTGTCTGTGCAGCTCCACGTCTTCGTATGGGCCCCGTATAACGGTTCCTCCCGATATGCGGTATTTTAATCATTTTAGGAATATTTTTCACCAGAATTGTTTCAAATTTGGTAATTGAAGTTCGTAATGGATACTACAGCCTAAGACAGAAAATTGTCTGTGCAGCTCCACGTCTTCGTATGGGCCCCGTATAACGGTTCCTCCCGATATTCGGTATTTTGATGATTTTAGCGAATTTATTCACAAAAATTGTTGGTATTTAAAGTTTGTAATGGATACTATAGCTTATGACAGCAAATTGTCTGTGCAGGTGCAGATCTTCGAGTAGCTCCGATCTAATGGTACCTCCATATATACGGTATTTTGATGAGTTTAGCTACATTATTCAAGTTTCGAATTTGAATATGGTAATGGCGCATGACAACAATTTTTTGAAAATTTCCAAATTCGTTCTAAATGGTGGACGGTATTCATAGTTCGGCACGGCCGAACTTACTGATTTTTTAACTTGTTAAGATTTAAACAGAATTTTTAATTTTTTATTAGTATTATAATTATTTTTAAATTGCCAAATTTGTACCAAATGGAGGGTATTAAAAGTTAAGAGATACAGTTATATGTCAATCTAGCGATGTCCATCCGTATGTGGAAATCACTCTAGCTTCCGAACGAATTGAAGTAAAATCTTACTCAAATTAATATTATGTCTACAGGACTTTTGGTATTAAGAATGGGACATGTAGCTCCACGTTTTCGTATAGCTCCCATATAACGGTACCTCCCGATATTCGGTATTTTGTTGACTTTGGCTAAACTATTCACCGTTTTTTTTTTTTTTTTTTAAGTTTTGCCTTTGAATATTGTAATATTGTAATGGCTTATGAGAATGTTACCAAATATAACGGCTACATTCGGTATTTATAAGAATTTAACATAATTTTTTAACCGATTTTATTGTTTTTGAGAATTGCCAAATTCGTTCCAAATGGTGTAGGGTATTCAAAGTTCGACCCTGACGAACTTACAGTTTTTTTACTTGTATTATATATCATTATTCATCTCAAACTCTCATATTTTCTTTTCACCTGTAGTGACTTTTGAGTCAAAAAACACAACAAGCTTTTTTAGCGGTTGATTTGCAATTACCTACCCACCAGTTAATGTGCCTGCGACACAAGATTCGTTTTAAATATTTGTTTCATGAATAGGGTAAGTGCGCCTAAGTTCGGCATGTCCCAGTAGTCGGCAGTTTTGAAATTTAAACTTAAATAACTAAGACTAGAATTGACCAAATAATGAAATAATTGCAAAAAAAATGTCAACAGTGTTCTCTGCTCTCTTTCTGTAAAAAAAAAAACAATAATTTCCGATCATTTATTGCGAGAGAATAACGGTTTTCGTCAGTGCGATAGTGCTTGTTTGTAAAGAAAAAATTAGTGGTGGCGTCAACTTAATGCTAGGAACACAATTGGAGCGAACGACGAATTTTTTCGCGGCGTATGTTCGTCGTCAAAAATAAAACACATGTGTGTATATGGAAGTGCACACAATCACGGCACCGGCGAAAATTTCGTCGGTCGCCGCGAACTCAATTAGCTTTATTTCTATTTCATACGCCGGCGACCGGCGAACAAAACAGTACAAGGTGGCCATACTTGTACGAATTTTATGTGTTTTAGTAAATAAAGTTACTTTTTACTTTAAAATTTGTTATGGTCACTCTACTATCTGTTACTCGTATAAAAAAAACATAATTAATTTGTTTATTTATTTGTGTACTTGCGCCTGAGTGAAGATGGATATCAGTGAATTTATAATAGAGAAGATGGACATAAGTGAAATTATAATAGAGAACGTAAAGAATTATGTGTTCTTGTATAATTCATTGTAGTCAACAAATGAGCAAAAAGTAAACAACTTCATCAGCTGTTTTTTAATTTCGTCGGTATTGTGTTCCATACGACGAATTTTCGCGGCTCATTTTGTCGCCGCGTAGGGCGAAATTCGTCGTTCGCTCCAATTGTGTTCCTAGCATAATAATCAATTTAAGTACATTAAATTTAATACTTTTGGAATCAGAAATAACAGTCTTAAGATCATTATACCCTCAGCCATATGGCTACAGAGGGTATATATCATTTGATACGGTCAAAACGTGCCTAGTCGAAATAACGGTTTTAGACCCTAGGTCCCTTTGGACCAAATCCGTTTCAGAACATTTGGAGTCGATCTACCGATGTCCGTCCGTCCGTCCGTCTGTCTGTCTGTCTGGCTGGTGCGCACGATAACTCTCGAAGGAAGTATCCGATTTGATCCAAACTTGGTACATCGTAATATTTTTGTCAAACTTAGATCGAGTTCGGAGATGGGCAATATCGGTCCACTCCTTCTGGTACCTCCCCCACAAAAGGCCGAAATTTGCAAAAAATATATTTTTTGCACAGAAAGAGAAAGGATAATCCGATTTTGCTCCAACTTTGCAAATCCTAATATTTGCATCAGTTCTACGTTAGGTGTAAAAATGGACAATATCGGTTCACTCCTTCAAGTACCTCCCCCACAAATGGTCAAAATTTTGAACAGTTACAACTCTCATAAAATGTGATGTAAGAGTCCGATTGTCTTCAAATGTCGGACATCCCAATATTTATATTAACCCAAGCTCTGGTGTTAAGATGGAATATATACGTCCACTCCTTCTGGTACCTCCCCCACAAATGGTCGAAATTTTCAAAAAAATAAAAATATTTTTGCACAGAACGAGAAACTATTATCCGATTTTGCTCCAACTTTGCATATCCTAAAATTTGCATCAGTGCTAGGTCTGGTGCGAAAATGGACAACATTGGTTCACTCCTTCAAGTACCTCCCCCACAAATGGTCGAAATTTTGAATAATTACAACTCTCATAAAATGTGATGTAAGAGTCCGATTGTCTTTAAATTCCACACATCCCAATTATTTTATTAGCCCAAGGTCTGGTGTAAAGATGGAGTATATCGGTCCACTTCTTCTGGTACCTCCCCCACAAATGGTCAAAATTTTAAAAATATATATTTTCTGCACAGAATGGGAAGAAATAATCTAATTTTGAAAAACATAACGCTCAAAGAAACCGAAGTAAGGATCCAACTCTCTTCAAATTTCACACATACAAGCATTTTTGCTAACACCAGATCTGTTGTGAAGATGCTATATATCTGCGAACACCTGCTGGTACGTCACCCACAAAGGGACACAATTTTCAATATTTTTATCTGTCATAAATTGCGAAACAACTCAGCGATTCTTTACAATTGATTTATCCATCTGCTATAATAATATTTATATCATATTTATTTAGGTCCGATACGAAATGAACAATATTGACCATTCTTTCAAAACCCACTCCATAGAGGGTGAAGAGGGCTGAGGGTATACATCCGTCGGCAAAACCGACCGATACTTTTTTACTTGTTTTATAACTAAAAAATATAAAACATGCCGACATTAGGAACAGATATTCGGTATTTTAATGACCTTAGGGACATTTTTCACCAGAATTGTTTCAAATTTGACATTTGAAGTTCGTAATGGATACTACAGCCTGCGACAGAAAATGTCTGTGCAGGTTCACGTCTTCGTATAGCCCCCATATAACGGTACCTCCCGATATTCGGCATTTTGATGATTTTAGCGACATAATTAACTGAAGTAGTTTCAAATTTAGTAAATGAAGTTCGTAATTGATACTACAGCCTAAGACAGAAAATTGTGTGTGCAGGTCCACGTCTTCGTATGGGCCCCGTATAACGGTTCCTCCCGATATTCGGTATTTTGATGATTTTAGCGAATTTATTCACAAAAATTGTTGTAAATTTGGTATTTAAAGTTTGTAATGGATACTATAGCTTATGACAGCAAATTGTCTGTGCAGGTGCAGATCTTCGTGTAGCTCCGATCTAATGGTATCTCCATATATACGGTATTTTGATGAGTTTAGCTACATTATTCAAGTTTCGAATTTGAATATGGTAATGGCGCATGACAACAATGCCTTTTTCGGTCCACGTCATCAAGACCCCAATATAATGGCTATATTCGGTATTTTTTAAAATTTTAACAGAATTTTTAACGGATTTTATTTTTTGAAAATTTCCAAATTCGTTCTAAATGGTGGAGGGTATTCATAGTTCGGCACGGATTATATTTACTTATTATTATTATTATTATTTTTTTAAATTGCCAAATTTGTACCAAATGGAGGGTATTAAAAGTTAAGAGATACAGTTATATGTCAACCTAGCGATGTCCATCCGTCTGTGGAAATCACTCTAGCTTCCGAACGAATTGAAGTAAAATCTTACTCAAATGAATATTATGTCTACAGGACTTTTGGTATTAAGAATGGGACATGTAGCTCCACGTTTTCGTATAGCTCCCATATAACGGTACCTCCCGATATTCGGTATTTTGTTGACTTTGGCTAAACTATTTACCGTTTTTTTTTTTTAAGTTTTGCCTTTGAATATTGTAATATTGTAATGGCTTATGAGAATGTTACCAAATATAACGGCTACATTCGGTATTTCTAAGAATTTAACATAATTTTTTAACCGATTTTATTGTTTTTGAGAATTGCCATATTCGTTCCAAATGGTGTAGGGTATTCAAAGTTCGGCCCTGACGAACTTACAGTTTTTTTACTTGTATTATATATCATTATTCATTTCAAACTCTCATATTTTCTTTTCACCTGTAGTGACTTTTGAGTCAAAAAACACAACAAGCTTTTTTAGCGGTTGATTTGCAATTACCTACCCACCAGTTAATGTGCCTGCGACACAAGATTCGTTTTAAATATTTGTTTCATGAATAGGGTAAGTGCGCCTAAGTTCGGCATGTCCCAGTAGTCGGCAGTTTTGAAATTTAAACTTAAATAACTAAGACTAGAATTGACCAAATAATGAAATAATTGCAAAAAAATGTCAACAGTGTTCTCTGCTCTCTTTCTGTAAAAAAAAACAATAAGCTCCTATCATTTATTGCGAGAGAATAACGGTTTTCGTCAGTGAATGTCTTCTAACGCGTGCGATAGTGCTTGTTTGTAAAGAAAAAATTAGTGGTGGCGTCAACTTAATAATCAATTTAAGTATATTAAATTTAATACTTTTGGAATCAGAAATATTTTATAATAGTAAATAACAGTCTTAAGATCATTTTATAACTAAAAAACATAAAACATGCCGACATTAGGAACAGAAAAAAAGGGATTTGCCAGTAGTCGGCAAGGGGTGTCGATTACTAGAAAAACATCATTTTTGACCAATTTCACCAAAACTTGAGAAAAGTATTAAAAAATAGTCCAAAAACTACTCAAATAAAAAATATTTTTTGAGTCGGCAGTTGCTTTTATTTGTGCTTTTTTGCCAAGTTTTCTATATTAAGTAGGTTTTTTAAATCAGCTATTTGACGTTTTAGATAGCGGTGGCATTTTTGAAAAAAAAAAAAAAAAATGATGGCTGTCTAAAGGAAAAAGATCAATTCACTAAGGTACTTTTTTCTTTTTTACTTAGTCTATTTTTATTTTAATTGAAAATCCATACGTTACTGAAGGTAACCATACTATTTTTGATTTTCTACCTATATTTGGTTTAGAATGATAATTAAACAAATTACTATATAAAAACGAAATTCATTTCAAATTCTGGATTAAATTGTGAATTAGTAATAGAGCATTGTTTTATACTATTTGAAATAAAAAAATATACAAAATAATATTTTACTTACTGAAATACCATATACCGACTACCGGCAAAAAAAAAATGCAATTTTAGAAAAATTGAAAATTTTGCCAATTTAATAAAAACAAATTCAACTTTTGTTTATTATTTCGAAAACTAAACAAAATTTGGAATCTGAACAACTTTATTTTTCTGCATTTGAAATATTTCACTCAGAATGTTGAAAGATTGAAAAATTGACAATCGTAAAAGTGCCGACTACTGGTACACTTACCCTATTTTATCTTCTTCCATCATAATATGTAATACGTAATAACCATTTGTCTTTCCCGTACACAAATAAATCTCCGATTTATTAAGGTAATTTATATACATATTGTCAAAGATTCTCAAAAATTCACATCTTTACAATTTCATAGTACATTGTCTCGATGTCACAATTTCACAAATACACCGTTTTTATACCCTCCACCATAGTATGGAGGATATATTAAGTTTGTCATTCCGTTTGTAACATCTCGAAATACACATTTTAAACCCAATAAAGCATATATTCACTCTAGCTTTCGAACGAATTGAAGTAGACTGCTAAAATTTTACTCAAATGTATATTATGTCTGGAGGTCTTTTTGTATTGAAAATAAGGGTACCTCCTGATATTCGGTATTTTTATGATTTTAGGGACATTTTTCACCAGAATTGTTTCAAATTTGGTATTTAAAGTTCGTAAAGAATACAACAGCTTAGAACAGAAAATTGTTGTGCAGGTCCACGTCTTCCTAGAGCCCCCATATAACGGTATCTCCCGATGTTCGGTATTTTGATGATTTTAGCGACATAATTCACCGGAATAGTTTCAAATTTAGTAAATTTAGTGACTTTTAAGTTAAGAAAACACAACCAGTTTTTTAGCGGTTGATGTGCAATTACCTAACCACCAGTTAATGTGCCTGTGACACAAGATTCGTTTTAAATATTTTTTCATGAATATTTTATCTTCTTCCATCATAAAATGTCAATGGTTATTACGTATGACCATTTGTCTTTACCGTACACAAATAAATCTTTGCCGATTTATTATTCACATCTTTACAATTTCATAGTACATTGTCTCGATGTCACAATTTCTCAACCATAGTATGGAGAGTATATTAAGTTTGTCATTCCATTTGTAACATCTCAAAATATACATTTGAAACCCAACAAAGTATATATTCTAGATCAGCATAAAATTGTATGTCAATTTAGCGATGTCCATCTGTCTGTCCGTCTTTGAAAATCACTCTAGCTTCCGAACGAATTGAAGTAGATTGTTAAAATATTACTCAAATGTATATTATGTCTGCAGGACTTTTGGTATTGAAAATTGGCCAAGTCGGTCCACGTTTTGGTATAGCCCCCATATAACAGTACCTCCCGATATTCGGTATTTTGAAGATTTTAGCGACAATATTCATCAGAATTCATTCAAATTTGGTATTTGATGTTTCTAATGGGTGCTTCAGCCTATGACAGGAGATTGTCTGTGCAGGTCCACGTCTTCGTTTAGGCCCCGTATAACGGTTCCTCCCGATATTCGGTATTTTAATGATTTTAGGGACATTTTTCACCAGAATTGTTTCAAACTTGGTAATTGAAGTTCGTAATGGATACTACAGCCTAAGACAGAAAATTGTTTGTGCAGGTCCACGTCTTAGTACAGCCCCCATATAATGATACCTCCCGATATTCGGTATTTTAATGATCTTAGGGACATTTTTCACCAGAATTGTTTCAAATTTGACATTTGGAGTTCGTAATGGATACTATAGCCTGCGACAGAAAATTTCTGGTCAGGTTCACATCTTCGTGTAGCCCCCATATAATGGTACCTCCCGATATTCGGCATTTTGATGATTTTAGCGACATAATTAACTGAAGTAGTTTTAAATTTAGTAAATGAAGTTCGTAATTGATACTACAGCCTAAGACAGAAAATTGTCTGTGCAGGTCCACGTCTTCGTATGGGCCCCGTATAACGGTTCCTCCCGATATTCGGTATTTTGATGATTTTAGCGAATTTATTCACAAAAATTGTTGCAAATTTGGTATTTAAAGTTTGTAATGGATACTATAGCTTATGACAGCAAATTGTCTGTGCAGGTGCAGATCTTCGTGTAGCTCCGATCTAATGGTACCTCCATATATACGGTATTTTGATGAGTTTAGCTACATTATTCAAGTTTCGAATTTGAATATGGTAATGGCGCATGACAACAATGCCTTTTTCGGTCCACGTCATCAAGACCCCAATATAATGGCTATATTCGGTATTTTTTAAAATTTTAACAGAATTTTTAACTGATTTTATTTTTTGACAATTTCCAAATTCGTTCTAAATGGTGGAGGGTATTCATAGTTCGGCACGGCCGAACTTACTGATTTTTTAACTTGTTAAGATTTAAACAGAATTTTTAACGGATTTTATTTATTTATTATTATTATTTTTTTTTTTTTAAATTGCCAAATTTGTACCACATGGAGGGTATTAAAAGTTAAGAGATACAGTTATATGTCAATCTAGCGATGTCCATCCGTATGTGGAAATCACTCTAGCTTCCGAACGAATTGAAGTAAAATTTTACTCAAATGAATATTATGTCTACAGGACTTTTGGTATTAAGAATGGGACATGTAGCTCCACGTTTTCGTATAGCTCCCATATAACGGTACCTCCCGATATTCGGTATTTTGTTGACTTTGGCTAAACTATTCACCGTTTTTTTTAAGTTTTGCCTTTGAATATTGTAATATTGTAATGGCTTATGAGAATGTTACCAAATATAACGGCTACATTCGGTATTTCTAAGAATTTAACATAATTTTTAACCGATTTTATTGTTTTTGAGAATTGCCAAATTCGTTCCAAATGGTGTAGGGTATTCAAAGTTCGGCCCTGACGAACTTACAGTTTTTTTACTTATATTATATATCATTATTCATTTCAAACTCTCATATTTTCTTTTCACCTGTAGTGACTTTTGAGTCAAAAAACACAACAAGTTTTTTTAGCGGTTGATTTGCAATTACCTACCCACCAGTTAATGTGCCTGCGACACAAGATTCGTTTTAAATATTTGTTTCATGAATAGGGTAAGTGCGCCTAAGTTCGGCATGTCCCAGTAGTCGGCAGTTTTGAAATTTAAACTTAAATAACTAAGACTAGAATTGACCAAATAATGAAATAATTGCAAAAAAATGTCAACAGTGTTCTCTGCTCTCTTTCTGTAAAAAAACAATAAGCTCCGATCATTTATTGCGAGAGAATAACGGTTTAAGTCAGTGCGATAGTGCTTGTTTGTAAAGAAAAAATTAGTGGTGGCGTCGACTTAATAATCAATTTAAGTACATTAAATTTAATACTTTTGGAATAAGAAATAACAGTCTTAAGATCATTTTATAACTAAAAAATATAAAACATGCCGACATTAGGAACAGATATTCGGTATATTAATGATCTTAGGGACATTTTTCACCAGAATTGTTTCAAATTTGACATTTGAAGTTCGTAATGGATACTACAGCCTGCGACAGAAAATGTCTGTGCAGGTTCACGTCTTCGTATAGCCCCCATATAACGGTACCTCCCGATATTCGGCATTTTGATAATTTTAGCGACATAATTAACTGAAGTAGTTTCAAATTTAGTAAATGAAGTTCCTAATTGATACTACAGCCTAAGACAGAAAATTGTCTGTGCAGGTGCAGATCTTCGTGTAGCTCCGATCTAGGGGTACCTCCATATATACGGTATTTTGATGAGTTTAGCTACATTATTCAAGTTTCGAATTTGAATATGGTAATGGCGCATGACAACAATGCCTTTTTCGGTTCACGTCATCAAGACCCCAATATAATGGCTATGTTCGGTATTTTTTAAAATTTTAACAGAATTTTTAACGGATTTTATTTTTTGAAAATTTCCAAATTCGTTCTAAATGGTGGAGGGTATTCATAGTTCGGCACGGCCGAACTTACTGATTTTTTAACTTGTTAAGATTTAAACAGAATTTTTAACGGATTTTATTTATTTATTATTATTATTATTATTATTTTTTTTTTTAATTGCCAAATTTGTACCAAATGGAGGGTATTAAAAGTTAAGAGATACAGTTATATGTCAATCTAGCGATGTCCATCCGTATGTGGAAATCACTCTAGCTTCCGAACGAATTGAAGTAAAATTTTACTCAAATGAATATTATGTCTACAGGACTTTTGGTATTAAGAATGGGACATGTAGCTCCACGTTTTCGTATAGCTCCCATATAACGGTACCTCCCGATATTCGGTATTTTGTTGACTTTGGCTAAACTATTCACCGTTTTTTTTAAGTTTTGCCTTTGAATATTGTAATATTGTAATGGCTTATGAGAATGTTACCAAATATAACGGCTACATTCGGTATTTCTAAGAATTTAACATAATTTTTTAACCGATTTTATTGTTTTTGAGAATTGCCAAATTCGTTCCAAATGGTGTAGGGTATTCAAAGTTCGGCCCTGACGAACTTACTGTTTTTTTACTTATATTATATATCATTATTCATTTCAAACTCTCATATTTTCTTTTCACCTGTAGTGACTTTTGAGTCAAAAAACACAACAAGCTTTTTTAGCGGTTGATTTGCAATTACCTACCCACCAGTTAATGTGCCTGCGACACAAGATTCGTTTTAAATATTTGTTTCATGAATAGGGTAAGTGCGCCTAAGTTCGGCATGTCCCAGTAGTCGGCAGTTTTGAAATTTAAACTTAAATAACTAAGACTAGAATTGACCAAATAATGAAATAATTCCAAAAAAATGTCAACAGTGTTCTCTGCTCTCTTTCTGTAAAAAAACAATAAGCTCCGATCATTTATTGCGAGAGAATAACGGTTTAAGTCAGTGCGATAGTGCTTGTTTGTAAAGAAAAAATTAGTGGTGGCGTCGACTTAATAATCAATTTAAGTACATTAAATTTAATACTTTTGGAATCAGAAATAACAGTCTTAAGATCATTTTATAACTAAAAAATATAAAACATGCCGACATTAGGAACAGATATTCGGTATATTAATGATCTTAGGGACATTTTTCACCAGAATTGTTTCAAATTTGACATTTGAAGTTCGTAATGGATACTACAGCCTGCGACAGAAAATGTCTGTGCAGGTTCACGTCTTCGTATAGCCCCCATATAACGGTACCTCCCGATATTCGGCATTTTGATAATTTTAGCGACATAATTAACTGAAGTAGTTTCAAATTTAGTAAATGAAGTTCGTAATTGATACTACAGCCTAAGACAGAAAATTGTCTGTGCAGGTGCAGATCTTCGTGTAGCTCCGATCTAGGGGTACCTCCATATATACGGTATTTTGATGAGTTTAGCTACATTATTCAAGTTTCGAATTTGAATATGGTAATGGCGCATGACAACAATGCCTTTTTCGGTCCACGTCATCAAGACCCCAATATAATGGCTATATTCGGTATTTTTTAAAATTTTAACAGAATTTTTAACGGATTTTATTTTTTGAAAATTTCCAAATTCGTTCTAAATGGTGGAGGGTATTCATAGTTCGGCACGGCCGAACTTACTGATTTTTTAACTTGTTAAGATTTAAACAGAATTTTTAACGGATTTTATTTATTTATTATTATTATTATTATTTTTTTTTTAATTGCCAAATTTGTACCAAATGGTGGGTATTAAAAGTTAAGAGATACAGTTATATGTCAATCTAGCGATGTCCATCCGTCTGTGGAAATCACTCTAGCTTCCGAACGAATTGAAGTAAAATCTTACTCAAATGAATATTATGTCTACAGGACTTTTGGTATTAAGAATGGGACATGTAGCTCCACGTTTTCGTATAGCTCCCATATAACGGTACCTCCCGATATTCGGTATTTTGTTGACTTTGGCTAAACTATTCACCGTTTTTTTTAAGTTTTGCCTTTGAATATTGGAATATTGTAATGGCTTATGAGAATGTTACCAAATATAACGGCTACATTCGGTATTTCTAAGAATTTAACATAATTTTTAACCGATTTTATTGTTTTTGAGAATTGCCAAATTCGTTCCAAATGGTGTAGGGTATTCAAAGTTCGGCCCTGACGAACTTACAGTTTTTTTTACTTGTATTATATATCATTATTAATTTCAAACTCTCATATTTTCTTTTCACCTGTAGTGACTTTTGAGTCAAAAAACACAACAAGCTTTTTTAGCGGTTTATTTGCAATTACCTACCCACCAGTTAATGTGCCTGCGACACAAGATTCGTTTTAAATATTTGTTTCATGAATAGGGTAAGTGCGTCTAAGTTCGGCATGTCCCAGTAGTCGGCAGTTTTGAAATTTAAACTTAAATAACTAAGACTAGAATTGACCAAATAATGAAATAATTGCAAAAAAATGTCAACAGTGTTCTCTGCTCTCTTTCTGTAAAAAAACAATAAGCTCCGATCATTTATTGCGAGAGAATAACGGTTTTCGTCAGTGAATGTCTTCTAACGCGTGCGATAGTGCTTGTTTGTAAAGAAAAAAAATTAGTGGTGGCGTCAACTTAATAATCAATTTAAGTACATTAAATTTAATACTTTTGGAATCAGAAATATTTTATAATCGTAAATAACAGTCTTAAGATCGTTTTATAACTAAAAAACATAAAACATGCCGACATTAGGAACAGAAAAAAAGGGATTTGCCAGTAGTCGGCAAGGGGTGCCGATTACTAGAAAAACATCATTTCTGACCAATTTCACCAAAACTTGAGAAAAGTATTAAAAAATAGTCCAAAAACTACTCAAATAAAAAATATTTTTTGAGTCGGCAGTTGCTTTTATTTGTGCTTTTTTGACAAGTTTTCTAAATTAAGTAGGTTTTTTAAATCAGCTATTTGACGTTTTAGATAGCGGTGGCATTTTTGAAAAAAAAAAAAAAAAAATGATGGCTGTCTAAAGGAAAAAGATCAATTCACTAAGGTACTTTTTTCTTTTTACTTAGTCTATTTTTATTTTAATTGAAAATCCATACGTTACTGAAGGTAACCATACTATTTTTGATTTTCTACCTATATTTGGTTTAGAATGATAATTAAACAAATTACTATATAAAAACGAAATTCATTTCAAATTCTGGATTAAATTGTGAATTAGTAATAGAGCATTGTTGAAATAAACAAATATACAAAATAATCTTTTACTTACTGAAATACCATATGCCGACTACCGGCAAAAAAATGCAATTTTAGAAAAATTGAAAATTTTGCCAATTTAATAAAAACAAATTCAATTTTTGTTTATTATTTCGAAAACTAAACAAAATTTGGAATCTGAACAACTTTATTTTTCTGCATTTGAAATATTTCACTCAGAATGTTGAAAGATTGAAAAATTGATAATCGTAAAAGTGCCGACTACTGGTACACTTACCCTATTTTATCTTCTTCCATCATAATATGTAATACGTAATAACCATTTGTCATTCCCGTACACAAATGAATCTTCTCCGATTTATTGAGGTAATTTATATACATATTGTTAAAGATTCTCAAAAATTCACATCTTTACAATTTCATAGTACATTGTCTCGATGTCACAATTTCACAAATACACCGTTTTTATACCCTCCACCATAGTATGGAGGGTATATTAAGTTTGTCAATCCGTTTGTAGCATCTCGAAATATACATTTTACACCCTACAAAGCATATATTCTAAATCAGCATAAAATTGATTTTAGGGACATTTTTCACCAGAATTGCTTCAAATTTGGTATTTAAAGTTCGTAAAAATACTACAGCCTAAGACAGAAAATTTATTGTGCAGGTCCACGTCTTCCTAGAGCCCCCATATTACGGTACCTCCCGATGTTCGGTATTTTGATGATTTTAGCGACATTATTCACCGGAATTGTATCAAGTTTGGCATTTGATATTCGTAAGGGACGCTACAATCTATGACAGGAGATTGTCTGTGCAGGTTCACGCCTTCGTATGGCCCCCATATAAGGGTACCTCCAGATCTTCGGTATTTTGATAATTTCTAGCGACATAATCCACCGGAATTATTTCATATTTGGAATGTGAAGTTCGTAATGGATACTACAGAATAAGACAGAAAAATGTATGTGAAAGTGTAACGTCTTCGTATAGCCCCCAAATAAGGGTATCCCAGATCTTCGGTATTTGGATCATTATAGCGACATTATTCACCGAAATTATTTCAAATTTGGAATGTGAAGTTCGTAATGGATACTACAGAATAAGACAGAAAACGGTATATGCAGGTCCACGTCTTCGTATAGCCCCCAAATAGGGGTACCTCCCGATATTCGGTATTTTTATGATTTTAGGGACATTTTCACCAGAATTGTTTCAAAATTGGTATTTAAAGCTCGTAAAGGATACTACAGCCTTGAACAGAAAATTGTTTGTGCAGGTCCAGGTGTTCCTAGAGCCCCCATATAACGGTATCTCCCGATATTCGGTATTTTGATGATTTTAGCGACATAATTAACCGGAATAGTTTCAAATTTAGTAAATTTAGTGACTTTTAAGTTAAGAAAACACAACAAGATTTTTTACGGTTGATTTGCAACTACTTAACCACCAGTTAATGTGCCTGCGACACAAGATTCGTTTTAAATATTTTTTCATGAATATTTTATCTTCTTCCATCATAAAATGTCAATGGTCATTACGTATGACCATTTGTCTTTCCCGTACACAAGTAAATCTTTGCCGATTTATTGAGGTATATATTGTTAAAGATTCTCAAGAATTCACATCTTGACAATTTCATAGTACATTGTCTCGATGTAACTCTTTCACAAATATACAAAAAATACACCGTTTATATACCCTCCACCTCCATGGAGTAAGTTTGTCATTCCGTTTGTAACATCTCGAAATATACATTTGAAACCCAACAAAGTATATATTCTAGATCAGTATGAAATTCAATGTCAATTTAGCGATGTCCATCCGTCTGTGGAAATCACCCTAGATTCCGAACGAATTGAAGTAGATTGCTAAAATTTTACTAATGTGTATATTATGTCTGCAGGATTTTTGGTATTGAAAACGGGCCATGTCGGTCCACGTTTTGGTATAGCCCTCATATTGCGGTACCTCCCGATATTTGGTATTTTGAAGATTTTAGCGACAATATTCATCAGAATTTATTCAAATTTAGTATTTGATGTTTCTAGTGGGTGCTTCAGCCTATGACAGGAGATTGTCTGTGCAGGTCCACGTCTTCGTATAGGCCCCGTATAACGGTTCCTCCGGATTTTCGGTGTTTTGATGATTTTAGTGAATTTATTCACAAAAATTGTTTCAAATTTGGTATTTAAAGTTCGTAATGGATACTACAGCCTAAGACATGTAATGTTCACGACCAAATCGCGATGCTATATCTGAGAAAAATATCTCTGTTTGTGCACCATAGAATTTAGAGTGGCGAAGGAATGCGGGAGCCTTCTTTTGCTAGCACTAGCCGGGTGGGGGGTTCAGGTCCTATCCTCTCTAAACCTTGTTGTCATTACATGAATTAATTTTGTTTCAGACTCCCTTTTTTTGTTGAAATACATAAAAATTTTATAGAATTAGATTGTGATCAGGCTGCGGAAAAAGTCAAATGGATTAAGAATATAATGAATTCGGGGATATTTTCACATAGTTCTAAATTAAAACACTTCCAGATGTTGTTGGAAGAAAGTGCCTCGCAACCCTCACCTACCGTCATTCTTCATGGCACCAAAATTCTTTACAAAGAGCCCCAAAGTTTAGGTAACTCCTTTCTTTTTATGACCTCATCATCTGAGATGAAAACATCTTTAAATAATTTAGTTCATCTTAGAAATTTTTCTTACAAATTTATTCAAGCCATTAATTTTAATGATCATTATAGAAAATATTAGAAATATATATATAAAATTCATTGACAATAGCTTATATATGGAATTAATCTATCCGAGGAATAATAAACCTAATAAATGCCTTACTATTGGTTAACAAAAAAAAGCATAACAAAAGTGTCTGTTTATTCAAACGCACAACCTATGGTGCATAAAGAAGAACCAAATGTGTAAATATGTAATAATGTGTATTGCTTCGCTGTAGCAAAACAAACATAAAGTCTGAATTATTTAATTCCTATTGTGAATGGTTAAGCATAATGTTGGAGAACGCACAAAACAGACAGAGCAAGATAATAATCATATACTGATAATGATAATTATCTTTCCTGTTTTATCTTATTATAAGATTCCCAACAATTAAAGATCATCTTCTTCATTACTAGTGAATAATGATGATTACCTTACCTGCTTTCACTCACTACAAAATTCTAACCCAAGCAAATCAATGCAATTGATTGGATAATAAATAAATAGTTTTTTTATAATTTCTATTTTTCATGTACTCACGTATGTTAAATGGATAGCATAAAACTCACCAACAAATTCGATGATCAGCATGAAGGCCTCCACATTGTCGTTGATGTTGTTGCTGCAATTTTTTTTTTTTTTTTGATGTACTTTAGGGTGGGATGAAAATTATTGCATTGATTTATACCGCAAAAATGGCGGTCGCAATAAGAAAGCATGCGAAATACATTTTTTTTAGATTATTGATGTTGGATGAAGATTTCTTAATTATTATGCCACATTAATAGTTACGTTAATTTCTTTTGTTTGTTTTGTTTCTTTTTAGTCCAGTTTATGCTTATTTTATAAGGTAGCTGCAATGCACATGATAAACCAAGTTTTAATTCAGCTTCGATAGTAATTTGCCCTTCATAGCGTACAGTTTCTCGGTTCTTAAGGATGGAATTCGAGTGATGAAATAGCAGGAATGGTGGTCAGGCTCTTCGTTTGGAAAACTGCCTTCGTTTATTAACTTTTGCTTTAGTTTCATCTGTTATGGGCAAATGCTCTTTGAGAAAATACATTTAATGGGAATTTCGAACATATAGGCAGCAGTTTCTTCGATTTGGGGTTACATATCGATTTCCATGGTGATCTCGTTTTTTTGAGAATTGTATGGTGAAACGTGTGCTTTAGTGTTCTTTGGAAAAACGGGATTCCCAGGCCGTCACTGCCTTGTGGGTAGCCACGACTTGGGTAGACTAGAACTCCCTTTTTCGTCACTTTAGGAACTCCTTTCTTTATTAAAGAAATAACCATTTGATACTAATAAAAAAATCACGTGATCCAAGAATAAGGTTTGGTGAACGCTAGTAGAAAATGTATGTATCAGCATAATGAAAAAAAACATTTTTTTAATGACGGAATTACCTTTTAATAAAAATTACAGCCGAGGGTATATATTCAACTGGTATCAAAACGATTTCTGCTACGAATGCCAAAATATAATTTTCGATCAGCTTGATAAAACTGGATATTTTGCAAGGGTGTTTTACCCTTGTCACTTAATTTGAAACTTGCCAAAGGAACGTAGTTTTCTCTTTGAAATCCAAAAATGAAAAGGAAGTTAAAGATGCAGAATACCAGAAAGAACTTGTGACGCTATGTAGAGCACTATCGATTAACACTATAATAATTCTTTTATCGAGCGTACTATTTATTATAGCATAGGGACGAAATTTATTACCGGTATACAAAACACTTATGTGACTTTCAAACTTATATGGAAATGAACTATTTTATTTCACTTGAGTATATATCACAGACCTTTCTTTTTTTACCCATCCCAATATTCATGTTTTCAAGACTGAGTTGCTAAAAGAATTGTTTTCAATTGTAATGCTGCATAAAAATCCAATTTCGCCTAAATGATAAAAGCACGGCCAACAACTGATGTTTGAAAAAGAATTTATGTAAGATCAAAATAAAGCAAAAGAAACGCAAAGGCAATGGGCAAACGTTGAACAGCAACAAAGACTAGATCTGCAATCGAGAGGCTACTGTTATTCTTTAATGCTTTGTCTGTAAAGTCTCATAAAAGCATAAGAATGTAACATTGAAATGTTATAATTGATGTAAATATTGATACTGTTAACATTGCAAGGTTATGACTGACTTACAAATGCTGTAATAAAAAAATGTAACTTCGATAGCCTATACACTGAAGTACCAAAGTATTCAGCATGTAATATTTTTTTTTTTTTTTTAACTTAAAAGGCGACATTAAAAAGACATTCGCAGAAAATAAACAGGAGAAGGCCTTTAACATTTGATGTCTTTGGCATGGAAGGTACCGACCACTTTGCCCTTCATGTCTTCCAAAAGATAATAGTGGCTTCCAAGCTTCTTCCGGATTATTGCTTTAACAAAAAGTGGGGCCAATTTGGCATTATAATTCTTTTCAAGGCTACTCTGACTTAAATTCCTCCTGTAGACATGTTGCCCTACATTGAACGTTTGCTGTCTGGTGCGTAAATTGTATTGTGCTTGGTTAATTTTAAATGCCTCTTTAATCCTCTTTTGAAGATTAATCCTTAACAACAGCAATTGATCATCACGACATAAAGCTGTTGTGGGTTCATTTAACAATCTGATGTTTCGAAGCAAGGAATAGGTTGAGCCATGGGTAGCCATGTCAAAACCGAACAGGGCTTGGTAAGGGGTACAATGAATGGATTGATGTATGGAGTTACGCAAAGCGCAACTAATATAACTTAAATTTCGATCCCATTCCTTTTGATCGTTTTTGAGAAATGTCCTTATACCCGCAATGAGTGAACGGTTTACTCTTTCGGAGGCGTTGGCCTGAGGTGAATATAGAGCCGTGTAGATGTGATTAATACCATAGCTAGTGAAGAAGGCATTCAATTCATTTGCCTTGAACTGAGTGCCATTGTCACTAACTATGGTCTCTGGAACTCCATAGGTTTGAAAAATATCCGATTGCAGGAATTCTTGAACAGCTGAGGATATAAATTTACGTAAGGGACATATCCAGTGGAATTTGGTGAGATGGTCCCGAATTATCAATAACCCTATATACCCTGATTTACACCTTGGATATGGTCCTAGTAGGTCTATATATAGACGTTGAAATGGACGTGTGGAGACTATTTGGTGTACCAATGGGGGTTTCATAATCATATTAGGGGATTTAGTGGTTTTGCAAATCTCACAATTTCCCACATAGTCCCTTACATCTTTAACCATACCTGGCCAATAAAAATATCGTTTTACCAAATTAAGGGTTTTGCTCATTCCCCCATGGACAGAACCTGGGGAATCATGAGCCCTTGAGACTACGTCCTTTCTGAGACGATCTGGAATCCACAATTTCCACGCTTGTTGCTGCTGTTCCTCTGAACCTGAATAGTGTTCCGTCCTGTAATATACATAGTCGTCAACTACTCTTAAATCCGGAAACTTAGATTGATTACTAGTAACTTTATCTTTCAAATCTAAATATTCTTTATCTTGAAAACATGGAGATCTCAGATGTATTTCAGGTGATATGACGTCAATGCTCGCACGGGATCCTGGATAACGCATCAGGAACCACGTGATCTTTTCCCTTTCTGTGACTGATGCTAAATTTATATGGTTGAAGTTTGAAAACCCAGCGGGCTAGTCGCCCACTTATATCAGTCTGACGCATCAACCACAGCAAGCTGGAATGGTCGGTGACTACTTCAAACTCTTGAAGTTCAAGGTAGCACCTAAATTTCCTGATCGCTTCAACGGCAGCCAGACATTCACGTTCAGTAACGCTGTAATTGCGCTGGGCCGTAGTAAGTTTTTTGCTCATGAAATCAATTGGTTTCTCCTGACCATTCTCATCCAACTGCACAAGGACAGCACCGATGCCGAAGTCACTTGCGTCGCAGTGGAAGTAAAATTTTTTACTAAAATCCGGATTCGACAATATTGGAGCTGATGTTAGAATCTTCTTTAGTGTTTCGAAGGCTATCTGTGCTTCCGGTATCCATTGGAATTTCTTCTTGCTTTTAAGGACTTCAGTGATAGGGAAAGTCTGTGTGGAAAAATCTTTAACGAAACGTCTGTACCAACCAGTTATTCCTAAAAATCCACGGACTTGCCCTAAATTTTTTGGAACTGGCCAGTTGGTAATTGCGATAACCTTTTCTGGGTCTGTAGCGATACCACCGTTGCCGATTACATAACCTAGGTAGTTTACCCTTGTTGCGCAAAATTTACTCTTTGAAACGTTAAATGTGAGATTAGCTTTTCTAAATTGGGATGCTATTCTCACCAGGACATCAATGTGAAAGGGAAAGTCTTCGGATACGATGACGAGATCATCTAAATATCCAAAAACACAGTAGCGTAAATCTGGGGGGATAATCTCGTCCATTAGCCTAGACATCGTCTGTGGGGCATTACAGAGCCCGAAAGGCATTACAACAATTTGATATAATGGCCTTCCGGGGACCGTAAATGCCGTCAGGTGCTTCGATTTTTTGTCTAAGCTAATCTGCCAGAAGGCATCTTTTAAATCTAACTTTGAAATCAGATAAGCTTTCGGCAGTCTTGCGAAAATACCCTCAATATTTGGCAAAGGATAAGCATCCTTTTTCGTGACGGAGTTTAACCTTCTGGCGTCTAAACAAAGCCTAACTTTGCCTAGTTTAACAACCAGTCTCATAGGCGAGCTCCAAGCGGATGTTGAAGGTTCTATGACCCCCAACTGAAGCATCCCATCAATTTCGCCAAACATTAATTTCTCGACTGCAGGGGACACAGGATAGAACCTTTGTTTGATTGAGAAAGAATCTCCAACATCTATTGCATGTTGTATTAAAGCGGTCCTACCCAACCCCTGGGTCTCGAAATTCGGAAACAATTCAATAATAGCATGTAATTTTTTTTTCGTCAACAGATAGTGGATATAAGTTCTGAGTCCGGTACATAGTTTAAGTTTTCTATTTTTAATGGACTTAATTCTGGAAAAGTCTTTGAATTAACCGTAAGACCATCAACGGAACCAACAATAGCGGGTAACAAATCAAATTCTTTCCAGAAATCGACTCCAAGAATAAGTCTTTGCGAAATTGAAGGTACTTTTAAAAGTTTGATTTGTTTACATCTTCCTTTGAAAGTAACACCAACATCGATCCAACTCCATCTCGATCTCGTCCATTAGCCTAGACATCGTCTGTGGGGCATTACAGAGCCCGAAAGGCATTACAACAATTTGATATAATGGCCTTCCGGGGACCGTAAATGCCGTCAGGTGCTTCGATTTTTTGTCTAAGCTAATCTGCCAGAAGGCATCTTTTAAATCTAACTTTGAAATCAGATAAGCTTTCGGCAGTCTTGCGAAAATACCCTCAATATTTGGCAAAGGATAAGCATCCTTTTTCGTGACGGAGTTTAACCTTCTGGCGTCTAAACAAAGCCTAACTTTGCCTAGTTTAACAACCAGTCTCATAGGCGAGCTCCAAGCGGATGTTGAAGGTTCTATGACCCCCAACTGAAGCATCCCATCAATTTCGCCAAACATTAATTTCTCGACTGCAGGGGACACAGGATAGAACCTTTGTTTGATTGAGAAAGAATCTCCAACATCTATTGCATGTTGTATTAAAGCGGTCCTACCCAACCCCTGGGTCTCGAAATTCGGAAACAATTCAATAATAGCATGTAATTTTTTTTTTCGTCAACAGATAGTGGATATAAGTTCTGAGTCCGGTACATAGTTTAAGTTTTCTATTTTTAATGGACTTAATTCTGGAAAAGTCTTTGAATTAACCGTAAGACCATCAACGGAACCAACAATAGCGGGTAACAAATCAAATTCTTTCCAGAAATCGACTCCAAGAATAAGTCTTTGCGAAATTGAAGGTACTTTTAAAAGTTTGATTTGTTTACATCTTCCTTTGAAAGTAACACCAACATCGATCCAACCTGAAACTGGTTGCGTTTTACCATCTGCGGTCTTGATATATGCTTTGCATTTTGAAAATGACGGATATTGGGAAAAATTATGGGCCGCTAAGTCGGAACCAATGCAGCTGATGCTCGCACCCGTGTCTAAAAGCCCATATTCTTCAAAAGTTAAAAATGACACTTTGGCATAGTACCGCATATCTCTAGGATTGGATACGATGCCAGAGACTAACCACTTTTTACCCATTTTACGCATTTTATAATATGCTCTAAGACGTAGGATGGACCGTTTAGAAGGCTTTTGAATCTTCTACATTGAAAATTTCGTCACGTCGTTTTATGTAATGGGCATGTCGAACATGAAAGGGTCATTTTGGATATAGTAGGTCCGTTTTATTTGCATAGGGAGAAATATTTTGATCTTGTGGTCTTTTCAATATCGTGATTTGGTCCTTAATGTCCAATTTGGGTAAGAATTCATTACAATTTTTAGATTCTGTATAATTTTGGGGATCCACCTTCTTTAATCCATTTGTGGACCCAGTCTGTTTGAGAGCTTGATTTCTTAAATTTGCAGTCTGTACAGTTTGGCTTGTAGGCGTTCTTGGCCCCACATCCGTAGCAGAATATATTTCTGTCTTGTAGACAGTCCTGCCAGTGGTGGCCAAGTCCGTCACAATTCCGATACTTCGACAGATTTGGAGACTTGTGAAAGGCATCTATATTTTTGTAGACATCTCCATTATCTTCTTTGCTCTCTTCCACCTCGATATCAGCGACATATTTTCTTGGACCATTCGGAATAACACCCGGACGAGAGGACAAATTTTTCCTCACATATTCATCGCTAAAAAATTGTTCCCTTGTCTGAACCAGCTGACGCTAATGAGGTATTGAATGAATTTTTAGATATAATAAGTCTTGGCGAATTTCGGGCCTCAGATTTCTTAGTAATATTTCAACTAAATCCTTGTCTTGCATTGGATAGGGCAACCTATCCATTATTGATGAAATTGCTTCAAAAACACATCAAAAGTTTCATTGGAACGTTGCTTTCGATTTCGGATTTCCTCCCTGATATCGTAAGTGGTTTTGAAGTCTCGGTACTGGGATTGGAAATTTGCTTATGATACCGCCAGTACCAATCTTTTGCCTTCCCAACTAATAAAGTGTTCAAATTCTTTAATATGACTGAAAAATCGCCGTTAAAATGGTCTTCTGTCAGCGACCTGATCCGGTATAAAAATTCCTCCACATTTATTCCGCCAGAGGATCCATCAAATTTTAAACCCCAGCTTTGAATTATAGAAGTTGCTTTATCAGAGTTTATTTGACTGGTCTGGGATACAGATAACCTGTGGGGTGATAAATTATAACTAATAGGATTTCCTGGTGGTCGAATATTTTGTCTGGGCAATTTGTTTTCAAAAGTGTGAAATAGTTGGCTGATTGACATTTTGAGTCGGATTTGGCAATAAGGTCGGATTACTATTTTGATCTGGATTTGATGAAATAATCATGTTTTGAAGGATTCTAGATAGATTCAACTCGATCATACGATTGATCCGATTGTAATCTATATTAACCTCTTGGTTATTCATCATCGGTGAATTGCCCGTTGGATTATTTTGTGCCTCGTTAACATGTACAGGTGTTTGAGGATCTTCAATGCTCGAATTCATGCCATCGGATAAATCTTGCAGTAAAGTACGATTGGTGTTGCGAGTATTGTATCGTTTAGACAATGCCCCCCTTCCTTTGCCTCTTTGGCCAGTCTTACTATTGTTTACGACTCTATGCGCATTATCGGAGGCTTTTAACTCTCTTAGTTGACATGGTCTATTACAAATGGTACAAGTCGATGCTGTAGCCAAATGATCTTCGATACAAGGACGATGGAATTGGTGGGAACAATCGCTTATTATTAGGCATTCTTGGCCTTCTTCTATCCTAAAATTACATATAGAACATGTCGAAGATTCGCCACATCCTATTACAGCAGAAGAAGTCGAAGGCGCTATGGATGGCGGAGGGGTTCGTTCTAGGGACATGATGAAGTTTATATAATCGCCTGTAGCAAGTAAAATATAAAATTCAGAATATTTGTGTTGAAACTAAGGCTCTGTATATGCCTTAATTACTGCGTCAAATTGAATAAAAAAAATCTGATAATACATATAATACATAGATGTTTTCATTCTCAAGATGGGTATAAAAAGGAGTTTTAAATGAACAATTCAATGAAAATATCTGGATTAACAAACAAGTCTATGAAAAATATTGTAAAATATAAAAATTGCTATACTAAACACACCAGCTAGTCATCCTTTTTGTGGTTCTGAAAAGTAGTGGTCACAGAAACGCTCTAAATTTGGCAAATCCGACAACTTAAACAGATGCTGATTCCTAAGTTTCACATTGCAAAGTTAAATACTTTACAAAGCTTCTGAAGTCACATAAATTCATATGGACATTTTCATTAATTTCTTAAAAGGATTATTTTCGACAATCGGTTAACTCATCCGAACAGAATCAGATTGTTAATTATCCTTAAAGTCTCCAATAATTATTTAATGAAAGAAAATCCAATGATCATAGGAATTGCCGTAACTATATTATAAATGGAATCTAAGGGAATTATTATTAAAATTAGAGCCAAAATAGATACTGCCATCTTTCCGGCCCTACGTTGGAAGCCAAATTCTGTAATGTTCACGACCAAATCGCGATGCTATATTTGAGAAAAATATCTCTGTTTGTGCACCATAGAATTTAGAGTGGCGAAGGACTGCGGGAGCCTTCTTTTGCTAGCACTAGCCGGGTAAGGGGTTCAGGTCCTATCCTCTCTAAACCTTGTTGTCATTACATGAATTAATTTTGTTTCAGACTCCCTTTTTTGTTGAAATACATAAAAATTTTATAAAATTAGATTGTGATCAGGCTGCGGATAAAGTCAAATGGATTAAGAATATAATGAATTCGGGGATATTTTCACATAGTTCTAAATTAAAACACTTCCAGATGTTGTTGAGATGAAAACATCTTTAAATAATTTAGTTCATCTTAGAAATTGTTCTTACAAATTTATTCAAGGCATTAATTTTAATGATCATTATAGAAAATATTAGAAATATGTATAAAATTCATTGACAATAGCTTATATATGGAATTAATCTATCCGAGGAATAATAAACCTAATAAATGCCTTACTATTGGTTAACAAAAAAACATAACAAAAGTGTCTGTCTATTCAAACACACAACCTATGGTGCATAAAGAAGAACCAAATGTGTAAATATGTAATAATGTGTATTGCTTCGCTGTAGCAAAACAAACATAAAGTCTGAATTATTTAATTCCTATTGTGAATGGTTAAGCATAATGTTGGAGAACGCACAAAACAGACAGAGCAAGATAATAATCATATATTGATAATGATAATTATCTTTCCTGTTTTATCTTATTATAAGATTCCCAACAATTAAAGAGAACAAGATGATCTTCATTACTAGTGAATAATGATGATTACCTTGCCTGATTTCACTCACTACAAAATTCTAAGCCAAGCAAATCAATTCAATTGATTGGATAATAAATAAATAGTTTTTTTTTTATAATTTCTATTTTTCATGTACTCACGTATGTTAAATGGATAGCATAAAACTCACCAACAAATTCGGTGATCAGCATGAAGGCCTCCACGTTGTCGTTGATGTTGTTGCTGCAATTTTTTTTTTGACGTACTTTAGGGTGGAATGAAAATTATTGCATTGATTTAATCTTTATACCGCAAAAATGGCGGTCGCAATAAGAAAGCATGCGAAATACATTTTTTTAGATTATTGATGTTGGATAAAGATTTCTTAATTATTATGCCACATTAATAGTAACGTTAATTTCTTTTGTTTGTTTTGTTTCTTTTTAGTCCAGTTTATGCTTATTTTATAAGGTAGCTGCAATGCACATGATAAACCAAGTTTTAATTCAGCTTCGATAGTAATTTGCCCTTCATAGCGTACAGTTTCTCGGTTCTTAAGGATGGAATTCGAGTGATGAAATAGCAGGAATGGTGGTCAGGCTCTTCGTTTGGAAAACTGCCTTCGTTTATTAACTTTTGCTTTAGTTTCATCTGTTATGGGCAAATGCTCTTTGAGAAAATACATTTAATGGGAATTTCGAACATATAGGCAGCAGTTTCTTCGATTTGGGGTTACATATCGATTTCCATGGTGATCTCGTTTTTTTGAGAATTGTATGGTGAAACGTGTGCTTTAGTGTTCTTTGGAAAAACGGGATTCCCAGGCCGTCACTGCCTTGTGGGTAGCCACGACTTGGGTAGACCAGAACTCCCTTTTTCGTCACTTTAGGAACTCCTTTCTTTATTAAAGAAATAACCATTTGATACTAATAAAAAAATCACGTGATCCAAGAATAAGGTTTGGTGAACGCTAGTAGAAAATGTATGTATCAGCATAGTGAAAAAAATCATTTTTTTAATGACGGAATTACCTTTTAATAAAAATTACAGCCGAGGGTATATATTCAACTGGTATCAAAACGATTTCTGCTACGAATGCCAAAATATAATTTTCGATCAGCTTGATAAAACTGGATATTTTGCAAGGGTGTTTTACCCTTGTCACTTAATTTGAAACTTGCCAAAGGAACGTAGTTTTCTCTTTGAAATCCAAAAATGAAAAGGAAGTTAAAGATGCAGAATACCAGAAAGAACTTGTGACACTATGTAGAGCACTATCGATTAACACTATAATAATTCTTTTATCGAGCGTACTATTTATTATAGCATAGGGACGAAATTTATTACCGGTATACAAAACACTTATGTGACTTTCAAACTTATATGGAAATTAACTATTTTATTTCACTTGAGTATATATCACAGACCTTTCTTTTTTTACCCATCCCAATATTCATGTTTTCAAGACTGAGTTGCTAAAAGAATTGTTTTCAATTGTAATGCTGCATAAAAATCCAGTTTCGCCTAAATGATAAAAGCACGACCAACAACTGATGTTTGAAAAAGAATTTATGTAAGATCAAAATAAAGCAAAAGAAACGCAAAGGCAATGGACAAACGTTGAACAGCAACAAAGACTAGATCTGCAATCGAGAGGCTAATGTTATTCTTTAATGCTTTGTCTGCAAAGTCTCATAAAAGCATGATCAGTAACAGGTCTATGTAATAAGAATGTAACATTGAAATGTTATAATTGATGTACATATTGATACTGTTAACATTGCAAGGTTATGACTAACTTACAACTGCTGTAATAAAAAAATGTAACTTCGATATCCTATACACTGAATGTATAGCATGTAATATTTTTTTTAACTCAAAAGGCGACATTACAGACAGAAAATTGTTTGTGCAGGTCCACGTCTTCGGTATTTAAATCATTTTAGGGACATTTTTCACCAGAATTATTTCAAATTTGGTAATTGAAGTTCGTAATGGATACTACAGCCTAAGACAGAAAATTGTCTGTGCAGTTCCACGTCTTCGTACAGGGCCCGTATAACGGTTCCTCCCGATATTCGGTACTTTGATGATTTTAGTGAATTTATTCACAAAAATTGTTTAAAATTTGGTTTTAAAAGTTCGTAATGGATACTACAGCCTAAGACAGAAAATTGTTTGTGCAGGTCCACATCTTCGGTATATTGATGATTTTAGCGACATAATTAACTGGAATAGTTTCAAATTTAGTAAATTAAGTTCGTGATGGATACTACAGCCTAAGACAGAAAATGTCTGTGCAGGTCCACATCTTTGTATAGTCCCCATATAACGGTACCTCCAGATATTCGGTATTTTAATGACTTTGAATTTTTTCCTAAGTTTCGCATTTGAGTATTGTAATATTGTATTGGCTTATGACAAAGTTACCTATGGAGGTCCATGTCGTCGTATTGTCCCTATAATAAACTCAAAATGAAACGCGAGTTTATTATTAAAACAATCAAACTTTATTTTTATTTTAACGTGCAATTTGGTAGCTACGCTTCACAATGATGAGTGGCTTGTTTTTCTTAGAACAAAGTTGCAGGTGGCCACCAAACGGCAATCCTCTTTTTGTAACGGGGACGTCTGTTGTCGTTGTTGTTTATGTTTTTGGTATTGCTGAATGAGGAGAGTACCAGAGAGCGTGTGTGCTTATATGAGAATAATTCTATGTTATTAATTAGTTATCTTTATACTGGTTTTTGTTACTTACACTCATTATAAATTACTTGTACATAGCTACATATGTTTTCATATAAATAGTTTTACATTGTTAACAGGGGCGTAGTATAGTAATATAATAATGTGGGACACCACAACCCTAATATTACGGCTACATTCGGTACTTCTAAGATTTTAACAGTATTTTTATCCGATTTTATTGTTTTTGAGAATTGCCAAATTGTGCAGGGTATTTAAAGTTCGGCCCGGCTGAACTTACAGTTTTTTTACTTCTATTATATATCTTTGTTCATTTCAAACTCTCATATTTTCTTTTCACCTGTAGTGACTTTTAAGTTAAAAAACACAACGTTTTTTTACCGGTTGATTTGCATTTACCTAACCACCAGTTAATGTGCCTGCGACAGAAGGTTCGTTTTAAATATTTGTTTCATGAATATTTTATCTTTTTCCATCATAATATGTAATACGTAATGACCATTTGCTTTCCCGTACACAAATATAAATACAATGTCTCAATGTCACAATTTCACAAATACACCAAAAATACACCGTTTTTATACCCTCCACCATAGTATAGAGGTATATTAAGTTTGTCATTCCATTTGTAGCACCTCGAAATATACATTTGAAACCCAACAAAGTTTATATTCTTGATCAGCATAAAATTCTATGTCATCTGTCCGTCTTTGGAAATCACTCTGCTTCCGAACGAATTGAAGTAGATTGCTAAAGTCTTACTCAAGTGTATATTATGTCTGCAGGACTTTTGGTATTGAAAAAAGTTCATGTCGGCCCACGTTGTTATACTCTCCATCATAGTATGGAGGGAATATTATGTTTGTCATTCCGTTTATAACACCTCGAAATATACATTTGAAACCCAACAAAGTATATATTCTTGATCAGCATAAAATTCTATGTCGATTTAGCGATGTCCATCCGTCTTAGGAAATCACTCTAGCTTCCGAACGAATTGAAGTAGATTGCTAAAACGTGACTCAAATGAATATTTTGTCTGCAGCAACAATCCTGTATTAAAAAATGGGACATGTAAGTCCAAGTTTTGGTATAGCTCAAATATAACGTTACCTCCCGATACTCGATATTTAAAAGATTTTAGCGACAACATTCATCAGAATTTATTCAAATTCGGTACTTGATGTTTGTAATGGACGCTACAGCCTATGAGAGAAAATTGTATGTTCAGGTCAACGTCTTCGTGTAGCCCCCGTATAGCGGTATCTCCCGATATTCAGTATTTTGAAGATTTTAGCGAATTTATTCACCGGAATTGTTTCAAATCTTGATATTTGATGTTCGTAACGGATACTACTGCCTAAGACAGCAAATTGTCTTCGTAGAGCCCCCATAAAACAGTACCTTCCGATATTTGGTATTTTGATGATTTTAGCGACATAATTAACCGGAATTGTTTAAAATTTTGGTAATTGAAGTTCGTAATGAATACTACAGCCTAAGACAGAAAATGGCCTGTGCAGGTCCATGTCTTCGTAGAGCACCCATAAAAGGTACCTCCCGATATTCGGTATTTAATGACATAATGGACATATTTAGGCAGAATTGTTTTAACGTTGGTATTTGAAGTTCGTAATGGACACTACAGCCTAGGACAGAAAATTGTCTGTGCAGGTCTACGTCTTCGTAGAGCCCCGTATAACGGCACCTTCCGATATTCGGTATTTTAACGATTTTACGGACATTTTTCACATGAGTTGTTTCGAATTTAGTATTTGGAGGTTGTAATGGATACTACGGCCCAAGACATAAAATTGTCTGTGCAGGTACAAGTCTCTGTATAGCCCCCATATAAGGATACCTCCCGATATTCCGTATTTTGAAGTTTTTAGCGACATTATTCACCGAAATTGTTTCAAATTTGGTATTTAATGTTCGCAATGGACGCTAAAGCCTATGACAGGAGATTGTATGTGTAGGTTCACGTCTTCGTATGGCCCCCGTATAACGGTACCTCCCGATATTCGGCATTTTAATGACTTTATGGACATTTCTAACCAGAAATGTTTCAAATTTGGTATTTAAAGTTCGCAATGGCTACTACAGCCCAAGACAGAAAATTGTCTGTGCAGGTCCACGTCTTCGTAGAGCCCCCATAAAACGGTACCTCCCGATATTCGGCATTTTAATGACTTTATGGACATTTTAACCAGAATTGTTTCAAATTTGGTATTTCGAGTTCGTAATGGATACTACAGCCTAAGACAGAAAAATATCTCTGCGGGTTCACGCCCTCGTATGGCCCCATATAACAGTACGATCCGATATTCGGTATTTTGAAGATTTTAGCGAATTTCTTCACCGGAATTGTTTTAAATTTTGTATTTAAAGTTCGTAATGGATACTACAGCCTAAGACCGAAAAATTTCTGGGCAGGTCCACGTCTTCGTAGACCTCCCATTAAACCGCACCTCCCGATATTGGGTATTTGAATGATTTTAGAGACATTCTTCACCAGAATTGTTTCAATTTGACAAAAAATTGTCTGTGCAAGTTCACGTCTTTGTATAGCCCCCATATAAGGGTACCTCCCTATATTCGGTATTTTGATTTTATCGCCATTATCCCGATTTTATTAAGTTTCGCATTTGAATATTGTACTGGCTTATGTCAAAGTTACATATGCAGGTCCATTACGTCGTATTGACCCTAATATAAAATGCTATATTCGGTATTTCTAAGATTTTAACAAAATTTTTAAGGGATTTTATGGTTTTTGAAAATTGTCAAATTCGTTCCAAATGGTGTAGGATATTCAAAGTTCAGCCCGACCGAACTTGCAGTTTTTTACTTGTATTATATATCTTTATTCATTTCAAACTCTCATATTTTCTTTTCAGTTAAAAACAACACAAGCTTGTTGAGCGGTCGATTTGCAATTACCTAACCACCAGTTAATGTGCTTGCGACACAAGATTCGTTTTCAATATTTTTTTCATGACTATTTTATCTTTTTCCATCATAATATGTAATACGTAATGACCATTTGTCTTTACCGTAAACAAATAAATTTTTTCCGATATATATAAATATATATATATATATATATATATATATATATATATATATATATATATATATATATATATATATATATATATATTTCGTTAAAGTTTCTCAAAAATTCACATCTTTACAATTTCATATTACATTGTCTCAGGTCACAATCTTACAATACAATACACCGTTTTTATACACTCCACTTCAGTATGGAGGGTATATTAAGTTTGTCATTCAGTTTGAAACACCCAGAAATATACATTTTAAACCCAACAAAGTATATTTATTCTTGATCAGCATACAATTATATGTCAATTTAGCGATGTCCATCCGTCTGTGGAAATCACTCTAGCTTCCAAACGAATTGAAGTAAAAGTTTACTTGAGTGTATATTACGTCTGCAGGACTTTTGGTATTGAAAATGAGCCATGTCGGTCCATATTCGATCCGGTCCGATATTTGGTATTTTCAAGATTTTAGCGACAATATTCATCAGAATTTATTCAAAGTTGGTATTTGAAGTTCGCAATGAATACTACATCCTAAGACAGAAAATTGTCTGTGCAGGTCCACTCCTTGTTGTAGCCCCCATATAACGGTACCTCCCGATTTTCGGTATTTTGATGGCTTTAGCTACATTATTCACCGATTTTTCTTCTAGTTTCGCATTTGAATATTGTAATGGCATTATGACAAATGTTACCTATGCCGGTCAATGTCGTCGTATTGACCTTAATATAACGGCTGCATTCGGTACTTCCAAGATTTTAACAGAATTTTTAACGGATTTCATTGTTTTCGAGAATTGCCAAATTCGTTTCAAATGGTGGAGGGTATTCAAAGTTCGACCCGACCGAACTTAAATCTTTTTTACTTCTTGTTATTTATATTCAAACTATTTCATATGTTTAATTGATTTAAAGATAATTACATGATAAACGATATGTTTAAGTATTTCGTATTTATAAATTCTTGTAATGGTTTGGTTTTCTACAAAGGTGTAGAAACAAACCTTTTTGAAAAATTATAAACGATCCGAATATATATATATATTTTACGTTTGCTATAAAGATTTCTAATTACAACTATTTTGCATGCTCAACCCATGGGTAAATAATTGTAAAGGCGATATCTCAAAGTATTATGTAAATGCGCCGAAATTGCGCTCCGATAAATAAAGGAAAAAAAGAAATAAAAAACACAAATAGTTTTAGTTTCAAAATTCAAAGAAAGCAGTCGCTTTATTGATAAATAAAAATAATAGATAAGAAAGGGGAAATTAACAAACAGATTACCTGTGCTACGATCGATACGAAAATTAATAATTATGTCGCAAAATACCTTAGTTGCTTTCAATTGTAAATTGAAGATCCTTTACAAAGTCATAGAGTTTGTTAGAAAACTAAAACTTGAAGATCTTGACTTCTTCGAATTAGAGGCTCGTAGCTCTAATTTAGAAAATGTATGGAAAGCTACTGATGAGAGTTTCGAATTATGCGAAACTTATTTGAAAACATCAGGTAGGTGTAGTGTTTTTATTTATTTGTGAGCCCGCGATTCAAAAAAAAAAATAATAATAACAAAAATCAAAAGTGTCCAAAGTCCAAAAGCATTTCGTTTTACAACAACAAACGGCCGCTTTATAACGCGCCGTGTATTCCTTTTTTTTCGTCGCATCAATTTTTTTCGGTTCCAAGAAATTATTATTGAACAGTGAAAACAAGTGAAAATAGATATTTGTTGCAAAAAAAATAATCTGTGAAAAAAGTGGTTAAAATTTGTTTAAAAATTGCATTTTTGTGTTTGCAAACAGTGGTAATATTATTAATAAAATATAATTAACAATTGTGTTAAATTTCGATCATTTTATTAATAAAAATAAATCAAGTTATTCCTCATAGTGAATATTTCATATTCCCATCCGATTACCACTGTGTGAAAGTGAATAACCATAAGAATGTTTCAGCAACAAATAGTCCAAGTCCAATGGCAACACCTCCAAGTTCTTGTTTGTCAGTTTCGGCTCCACTTTTTGTCCCTCGAATTGTTCCGCAACTTCTAGTCAATCTCACGATTCAAATGCCTGTCGAACTACATCTCCAGCCGATGTGGATGGCTATGAGAGGGACAAAACAAGCAACAAGAACGATATGACTGCCGAGGAGATAACGAAAAAGAACGAGATTGATCAACCAATTTTGGTGATGGTTCAACTTCTATCATGTCGTGAAGACAAGTGAGAGTACGAATTCTCTCCGTCAGAAAACTATACAAGTCCTTCCACAAAGAAATCGCAGTTTTGTTTTTGACACTTTGCTCCTACAGTGTCAGTGTGATTTTTGGCAAACGTTGGAGACAAACGAAAACGATAATTGGATCCCAATGATCCGTTGGGATGTCATATATGGACGTCGCCGAAAGACATCCATTAATGCCGCGTTGAATTATTTTAAAACCAGAGCTACTTTCTTTTTCGAGAACAGGAAGCGCGAAAAGAGATTTCAAATGAGTATGGACGAGTAACCGAGGGTTATCATATTCGTCCTTTAAGGCACTCCACGCTACAATGAAACTGCGGTTGGTCAGAGGGAATCTCGAGACGATTTCTCGAGCTTCTCCGCTGGTTTTGGGCACTAAATAACAAAGGCGCTCAATATCGCTCAAACGCGAATTATTTATATAGACCGCGCTAAATAAATCTCTAAACGTGGGCCAATTTTGGAAATTACCATCGAAAACGTCTATATCACAAGGAGGCAAAGCTAGGTTATGAACACTGTCTTCTAGAGGAGGATCAACAAAACTCTTTACGACACTAGGATCCTCAATAGACGATATTGGGGAACTAGCTTGAACACCAACTTCACGAGAAGTATGAGTGGAAGAGTTCAAGTTTATTAAAGCAACATCGCGAGACTGTGCTTCTGGAGGAATATCACGTGGATGCTGCGATAACGATGCTAATGAACCGCTACGAGACGAGTTCAACGAGGACTTTTTCGACCGACTAACTTCAGACAGCCTGTTTTTTAAATGACTTAAGCAAACCATATATGTTTCCCTAGCTTCCTCATATTTTTAATAAGCGGCATCAAAATCCGTTTGGGTTGCTGCACCTGACGTTTCCAAATAAGTTTCGCATAATTCGAAACTCTCATCAGTAGCTTTCTATACATTTTCTAAATTAGAGCTACGAGCCTCTAATTCGAAGAAATCAAGATCTTCAAGATTTAGTTTTCTAACAAACTCTATGACTTTGTAAAGGATCTTCAATTTACAATTGAAAGCAACTAAGGTATTTTGCGACATAATTATTAATTAAAGAACGAAATTATATTTCAAAAATTATCTTTTCTACCGAAATTGTAGAAAAAAAAACGACAATTTGTCCGAAAAGATTTCCAAAAAACTAAAGAAAAATTGAATCAGCGGAAAATATTCAAAACTATTTACCAAAATTTATTTTTTCTATTTGTTCAAAATATAACAAATGCGAAAGCAATCAAAAAATTCCCAAAAAAAATAGAAATAAAACACGATCGTTTTAGTTTCTTGCAAGTTAAATACTCTTTATTGATATTCAAATCAATAGGTAACCAAATTTACCTTAGTAGTTACACACGAACGTGTAATGTTTACAGTGTTGAGTACGAACACTCCACCGATAGCAAAGACGGAATCACCAAGACAAACTGAAGTAAGGTGGAAGCTTTAGCGCCAATTCGTTGAAATCTGACATTGACATATCAATGTTGCAATAAGAAGTAGTAAACAGATTTTAACGAATGTACAATACGATAAGTGTTGCAACAAACTGCACCACGATTTCATTTCAAATAAATGGAGACAATTCTTACTTAAACATTAGCTTCTAACTCCCAAAAGCGCAACAAAGTTTTGTTTAAGGAGTCCTCTTCCGCGACGTCAACCATAGTGGCAAATGTACGAATTTGCGATGAAGGGATCGGTCCAGTGACAAGCCATCCGAAGACAGAATTTTGGGCAAGCAACGTTCCACAGAGAATCGAATGACATCCCTCTAATAAAATTTTTGGATACAAATCAGCACCCAACAAAAGATCCACTGGACGGGAGTCGAACAAGTAATGGTCTGCCAGACGAATATTTGGCATTTGGGCTCTAAAATCAGAGGAGACAGTGACCGATGGCAGGTTTCCAGAAATGGACGGCAACACCAGCGCACGAGTTTCTAAGTTGATCGATGGATCCAAAGGGCTTCCAATCTTCAGAGAACAAATTTTACGAGAATTAGCCGAAATTGCACAATTCACACCAGAGATAACAGCATTAGTTGAACCTACCGGAAGTTTCAACCTATTTTGCAAACGTTCAGTTAGAAAAGAAGATTCGGAAGTAGGGTCTATTAAAGCCCTAGCTGAATACGACATACCACAATGCAGAATATTTACCATTGCGGGACAGAGAAACACCCGCCGAGGATGTAGAGGGACAAGATGAATTGGCTGGTTCGAGAAGTGGTGGATTGGTTGGATTCTGGCTCACCGAAGAAACAGGTGGACTTAACCTTCTCGGGGAAGAATCATTACGATGTAGCAAGGTGTGATGGCTTCGCTTACATTTCGAACACCGATGCTGACTAATACAATTTTTTACCTCATGTCCCTTACGCAAGCAATTTACACATAACCTACGACGTTTCACAATAGAAAACCTAGCCGAGGGGGACATATTTTTGAAACGAGGACATTCAGATAGCAAATGGGAAAGTTGGGGACACAGGAAACAATAATTATTCTGCGGAGGATTAGGAGAGCGAGAAGAATTCGTATTAGTCATATGACTTCGAAGTTTTTTAACATTAGACTTTGTGGGCTGATCATTTCCTCTCATACCATGTAGACACATGAGTGTCTGAATTCGTTCCGATAAAAAGCTATCTAGGTCTTTCCACAACGAAATAGAGGATTTATCTTTAACACTCTGCTCCCATAAGGTTTGTGTAATTTTAGGGAGCCTTTGCAAACAAATAAAGACTAAAAACGGATCCCAATTATCCGTACGAACGTCGTAAATGGACATTGCAGACAAACAACCATTAATAACACGCTGGATTTGTTTGAGGCCCGAACATGTCTCAGTTTCAAGTACCGGGAGAGAAAACAGTGTCTTAAACTGACTATGAATCAACAAACGCGGATTATCATACGTAGATTTCAACGCGTCCCAAGCTAGACCAAAACTGCGGTTAGTTAAGGGGAATTTAGCGACAATTTCACGAGCTTCCCCACTAGTTTTTCGAGTTAAGTGACAGAGACGCTCAATATCACTTAATCTGGAATTATTAATATAAACCGCGCTAAAAAGATCTCTAAACTTTGGCCAGTAGAGAAAATCACCTTCGAAGACATCAGTATCGCATGGAGGCAACGCAAGATTGTGGACCATATCAAAATTCGGCGGATCAATAGCAAAACTCGAGCTATCCCTAGGATTCCCAATATTAGATATTGCGGAGCTAGAAACCTGCATACCCACATTCCGAGCAGTGTGGGTAGACGAGTTCGTTTTATTTAAATCTAAGTTTCTGCCCTGGACTTCCTTTGGAATTCCAGACGGGGTCTGGTCATCCTTAGGAATATCAGAGGGATCCTGATTTAAAGAAACCACTGAACTGAAAGATGAGCTTAATGATGATTTTCGAGATCGCCGGAATTTATGCAAATATTTATTAATGAGCGCGACAAACTCCATATATAAGTCATGAACAACCTCATGTTTCCCATCGACAACCACAATGTCTTCAGCAGTCGTATCCTCGGCAGCCGATAAATAGTCGAGACATTTTCCAAAGGAACTTTCTAAGTCAGCCCATTTTTTATTTAACTCGGCACTTTTTACTTCTAAAATGAAAACATCTAAGTCTTCTTCTTTCGCGTCTTTAATTTTAGCACAAAACTTGACCATATTATCGGAAACTCTAGTGAAATTCTTGAGAGAATTTAGAGCCATGATGCTGCGAATAATATAAATTCACACGAAACGACAAATAAACCGAAGAAAATATCCCAAAAATTCTTTTAATGAATTGGAAAAAGTGAATATTCCAATGAACGAAACGATAAATCCTTTTAAGTTTTGCAATAAAAAAAAACTTTCTTTACAAATAATCCGAAAATTCGACTAGAAAATAGAACAAATCAGCCAAATATTTAAGTCAACCAGCAAAATTTTCAAAAAAAAATCCGAAAAATTAGTTCAATAATTAAGCTTAACCAGCAAAATATTTCAAATATTCGAAAATTCGATTAGAAAATCGAAAAAGTCAACAAAATAATTAAGCCCGACAACGAAAAATTCAAAAAAGTTCGAAAATTCGACAAGAAAATCTAAAAAGTCAAATAAATAATTCCAAAAACCCAGCAAATAATTCCAAAAAATCCGAAAAATCAATCCGAAAAGCGAAAAGGACAACCAAATTAGCGAAAAGTTTCAAAATTTTGCACAAAATATTTATTTTCCCTTTATAAAAAAGCGACGAAATCCACAAAAATATGTAAAAAAGCCACAGAATCACGAAATATTTAAACTAATATTAATAAAACAAGGTTATAATTGCAAAAATATTCGATAAAATATATAGAAATAATTATTTTTGCAAATATTTTTATTAAAAACGGCAAAAAATTACTATTTTTATGTCCAAATACAATAAAAATAATAATTTTTACAAACCGAATAAAAATTCTATAAATGCGGACTGTAGGGTACACGATAAATTAAAATGTCCAAAATTACCTTAAAATGTGATTATACACACGCCACAATACAATTATCAAAAAATATTTTTCTTTGTTCCCAACGTGTTGACCAGTCACTATTGACCAACCCGATTAGTGTAGGGTACACGCAAACAAAAGAAAAAAACGAAAAAATAAAAAGATCAATTTCGAAAATATGTATATGAGGCGCGTGTGTGTATGCTGTGTGGTGACGAGACGATTGACCGCTCAACGTAAATATGTCACACGCGTAATCGTAGTCATCACACATTGCTTCATAGAAATGGTTCAACAACAAATAGTCCAAGTCCAATGGCAACACCTCCAAGTTCTTGTTTGTCAGTTTCGGCTCCACCTTTTTGTGCCTCAAATTGTTCCCCAACTTCTAGTCAATCTCACGATTCAAATGCATCTCGTTCCTCCACATCGGCTGGAGATGTAGTTCGACAGGCATTTCACGCTGCGCAGAATCAATCGGTTCTTTTGGGCACTGCCATGGTGAAAGTCGTTCATCAAGGCGGTTCGTATTCAGTTAGGGCGTTGATAGATCCGGCCTCTGAGTCCTCTTTCGTCACTGAGCGACTTCAAAAGAAACTTAAGCTTCCTGTTTGTGCGTCCAATTCCATCATTTTGGGTGTTAATTGTACACTTGCGGCTACATCAAAGAAGGTTTGTAATATTGAAATCAGAAGTAGCCTAGACCATTTATTGTCCCTGAAAACTCCAGCGATCGTGCTGAATTCGATTTCAGGAAATCTACCCTCGCTTGCAGCCACGTTCGACCTCAGAAATCGACTATCTAATGTCGTATTAGCAGATTCAAAATTGTTCAAGTCAAGTCCAGTAGTTATTTTGATAGGAGAAGACTTGTACCCTAGCTTTCGCTTTTCGTCTGGTTCTCTGCTTGCTCAAAATACCATATTTGGTTGGATAGTAACTGGATCAATTCCGCGTCGACAAAATCGCCCACGTGAAACTACGTAAAGCATTTCGTCGTGGTAAATACATACACCAAACATTTTTCGAAATTGAAATCTAGTATTGTAAAGTGGCCACAAATGTACTCGTTTTTCGTTTCAAATCCGTCACTGCGGATTTCACAGACTCGGTTTTCGTTTCAAATCCGTAACTGCGGATTTCGTGGAACTAAAATCCGTAACTGCGGATGTCGTTATTGTATCGTGAAAATAGCCCATAACTGTGGGTTTTGTTTTGAACTTAAAACGTTTTGCACAAGTCCGAATCCATAACTGTGGGTTCTTGGTGACTTTGAACTATCAATTTGTTTATCGTTTACTTTCGAAACTGCTCACATGTTGCACTGTACCACCACTTTATACTATTTATCGAATTAATTTATATTGTTACACCATCCCAGGATGCTGTTAGGTGGCCGGCTAATGTTTATGTAAGAATTGTCTCCATTTATTTGAAATGGAATCGTGGTGCAGTTTGTTGCAACACTTATCGTTTTGTACATTCCTTGAAATCTGTTTACTACTTCTTATTGCAACATTGATATGTCAATGTCAGATTTCAATGAATTGGCGCTAAAGCTTCCACCTTACTTCAGTCTGTCTTGGTGATTCCGTCTTTGCTATCGGTGGAGTGTTCGTACTCAACACTGTAAACATTACACGTTCGTGTGTAACTACTAAGGTAAATTTGGTTACCTATTGATTTGAATATCAATAAAGAAGTCATATATTTAACTTGCAAGAAACTAAAACGATCGTGTTTTATTTCTATTTTTCTCCACCCCCCCCCCCCCTTTATCGGAGCGCAATTTCGGCGCATTAACATATTGTATGAACAAAACATTGTTTTTCCTTCAAACTGATACTTAAATTTATAATGTAGCAAGTGAGCATTCAATGAAAGTTTGTTCCGACATTAAATTTCAAGCTATCTAGACAACTGATATCAGCTAGATTTGTCACGTCAATAAAGACATTGAAACCATTGCTTCCAAAAGCAATTTGGATTTAAAATGTGTCTGGTCATTAATTTAGTTTCTTTTTTAGGTACTACTTTTGCATATAGTTGCAAATAAATAATTATGTTCATTTGAAATATTTTTTAAATGTCGGTAATAATTTATGATTGTGATTGTTACTTGTGGTACGCTGCAATCGGTTACCCTTAATAAATTTAACAATTCTCTTATTACAATAAGACAATAAGACTTGTATTTAGCTGCAAAATAATTTATATATTGTCGTATCACGTTGCAATCTGTAGCTGTATTCGTCGTATATTGAAATTTTTCAATAAAACTGTAAGTTTGGTTTCGTATTTATAGATTTTTTCTGTAATAAATTAAATTCTTGATTGTTCTTGATACCTTCCTGTTGAAATTTTAATTGGATTGAATATATTTTGCATATTGTTTATATTTGTACACTATAGAGATAGTTTTGGATAAAAATTTATGCAACTGTATAGATGTTTGTATAGATTAGATTGAGTTTGACAATCTAATCCTAAATTTGGTTATCTTTATTGACTTTCTTTTAACTGTAAACAAAACTGTTTTCTAGTCTTTCATATTTTTCGCACCACTTTCATTTCAAATTTTGCTCTGCATTACGTTGCAACATTTTCTATAGAATTTCATTTATATACAGTCTCTCTTTCTTTCGTGGTTTTCTCTAAAAATGGCGTTAAATTCTATAAATATATTAGTACATGTCTCCAACTCAATAATGAGGGAAACGAATGAAATATATGTATATGATCTGGAAGCTCAGAGGGAAGAAATTGGAAAATTGTGGAAATTAGTTGAGGAAGCCTTTAGTAACTGCCTCTCACACCTAGAAAATCCGGGATATATTAATTCTCTATATAGCAAGTAGGAGGTTTCGACTAGAGAACATATGTCTTAATTTAAGAGTAATTCAAATGTGTCCATCATCCCATAGCAGTTTAGAAAATTCCTTAACGAAACATCCTGAAAATATTCCTCCAGATGCTACATTTAAAAACATGGGCTCGACGTCCTGGCATCAAATTAAGCAAATTTTGAATACTGGGAATCCTAGAATAGGCTTTTGTTGATCCTCTAAATGAAGATAACTTTCATAATATGGCGATATTTCCTTGTGATATTGGCATCTTCGATGGAATCATTTTTGCTTGTCCCACTTTCAGGGATTTGTTTAGTGCGGTTTTTGTAAATAACACTCAATTGACAAACATTGAACGTCTGTGTCGTCCTGTCGACAAAACTAGTGATGAGACTCAAGAAATTGTATAGAAGTTCCTTTTAATTCGAGCCAGCATGGAATGCCTTGAACTTTACTTACAATAATCCTCGGTTGCTTATCCACAGCCAATTAAGGTCATTGTTCGCACTTCATGTATTGGGACAGACAACTTAGTCTATCCAACTAATGATGAGACTCGAGTAAATGTCTCGAAGTTCCTTTTAACCAGCATGGAATGCCTCGAACTCTATTTACAATAATCCTCGGTTGTTTATCCACAGCCAATTAAGGTCATTTTTCGCGCTTTATGTGTTGGGTCAGAAAAAATAGTCCATCCAACCCGTGCAATTACATTTTTTGATGTACATATGGATAATTGGGATCTAATCATGGTACTTATTTGTCTGGCAATTTTGCTGATCACACATGCTTTACGGATAGAATTAGATGCATTCTCTCTGTCAAGAGAATTCGAACTTTCTGTGTTTTATGAAATGAGGAATGTTGATACTTCACTTAATTTGAACCCCATTTACCTGTTTCAAGTATGTTGTTTCCTCCCCTCAGTCTCGTAATTCTTGTTGTGTTCTTCAGAGACATCATACTCTGTTGTACAGAAATGGCTCTATTGTGAGTAATCTGAGTCAAATGGTGACTAATATCAATTCAATTTCGTCTTCGCCCGACCCCTCCTTTTAAACAGGAAACATAATTGCTAATAATAATCGTTTCTCCGCTTCAAATTCGATTGGTCCAGCTGCATCGGTCGGTTCCACGTCTTGCAGAACAAAGCAGTTCTATTGAGAACACCTTCAGTGAATACAGATCATAATGACGTTTGTTTTCCTACTAGAAATTTGATTGATACGGCATTCGAATCGTCATTCATTTCGGAACGACTTCAGAAAAACTTAAATGTGTTGGTCAGGTATTACTCTCGCAGCTACATATCGAAAAATGTGGAACATAACAGTCCATAGTCGTTGTAATGTGGGAAAGTCCATAATGGTCTGAGGTTTCCAGCGATTCCGAATGTTGAAGAGGTCCCTAATTGCTTGGAGTCTTTACTGGCCCCAAATGTTTAAAAACGTTCCTAATGGTCTGGGGTCTTTAATAGTCCCGAAAGTGTAATTGGTCCCTAATGGCCTGAATGCTTAGATTGTAAGCAGGTTCTTTGAAAAAAAAAAATGGAATGGAATGGAATATGATTCAGAGAAATGATGTAGAAAATGTAAAAGGTTTTGCTCGTTGAAACATAAAGGGAGGCAACAAATGTTTGAGTAGCAATCGCTGTTTAAAATGGTTAAACATTCAGCCTTTTATTTTAAAGCACATAACAGTTGAGATCTGTCTGCTCCTAATTACTGCACCCTTGTTGCAGCTGTAGAGACAGATTTCAACGAAGATTTGACAACCTATTTGATATTCTGCCAAACTTTAGATATCTATATGTCAACACACATACAATACAGTTGAGTATCGTTAAATTGAGAAGATTGAATCGCAAGCTAATAATCGCGCTTTATTGTAAGTTGAATACATAGAGTTGCACAAACTAAAATGTAGTATCGTTTACCACACCAATAAATAAACGGCAATCCGCAAACCATTCCTAAAACTATCGTGTTTTCTTTATTTGCTTTTTATGTATGCCCCCTTTAATTTTGCACGGTCACACGTACGTATTGGTGCACCATAAGCGAAATGAGGGAACTTCGCTGACACTTGTTCCTCTGAGTCTCTATAGTACCTCTCACACGTAGAAAATCCGGGATATATTGATTATCTATATAGCAAGTATAAGGTTTCGGTTAGAGGATATACTTCTATATTTAAGAGTGATTCAAATGTGTCCATGAACTCATCTCATACCATTGCAGTTCCTTGAGGGAGCATCCCAAAAATGTTCTATACAGTTAAAAACATGGGCATCACTCGTACAACACTATGCTTATAACGACCAAAACTGTCTGCACAGTCTTAAGAACAATGGCAAACAATTTAAAATTCTTTTAGTAGAATATTTCTCAAATATTTCTCGTGCACCATTTTATCGTAGTGGAAACTAAATCCACAAATTCATATTTCTACTCCTCGTAAACGCACTAAGCCATTTGTACTTTCCGAATTACCAAATCTTTCACCGCAGAGGTTTTTTTACAATAGCAAACCGCATATGATGAGTTGTTGCTATTTATAAAGTTTCCCAAAATTAATTAAAGTGATTGGTATAATGGGAAACATAGACTTATGTCACACTAGAATTACATCAAATTATTTTTTAAGTATTGCTGTGGACTAGATTTAATCTAGAGATCGTGGAAAAAATGTAATGCCGGAGAGTGGTTATACTTTAATCCAACCGAATATTGAATATAAGCGAAAGGACGCATTACGGAATCCGTACCTAAATTTTAAATAGTTTATTAGAAAATGTGGGTTAAATCGTCAAAATACCGAATATTAGGAAGTAATTTTATATGGGCTTTATAACCTATACACGCAATGAATAGGTATAACATGTGTTGCGGAGCAGTGTAAATAAAATAAAAAGGGAAATAAAACACAAGTAATTAATATTTTCAAAATTAAAAAAATTGCGGTTTTATTGATGGTTTTATATTGGCCGAAAAACTAATATATAATTTACCTTTGTTGTACAATAGTGTTGCAGCGTTGTTGATCGGACGAAGATCCGAAAAACAAGTAAAGAGAAAATAAAACGAGAAAGCTAAGATGTCTCAAAAGCCGCGCAAATTGACAGATAATACTCGTTAGAATTTGCAATCGCTAAATTTGAACGAAAATTCAAAGTTGAGTAAAATGGTATGAAGGCAAATAACTAGAAATAAAGACGAGTTAAATTTTACGTTTATAATTTAATTATAAATTAAACATTACCACCGCCCTTGAAACATATTGCTATGTTACAACAATTATGCTTATATCTATAGGTTTAAAACTACAAATATATAGAAGGTGTAACCGTAAATTTTTTGAGCATTTTCTTTATTCAATTATTTTTTTCTCATTTTTTCAAAAACAATTGCTGTTCGATGAACCATCAAGGCTATAGATAGACCATGGGTCTCGGCAACCTCACAGTGGGCAAGGACCGGATACCACCCTACCAAAGATAGTTAGTTGAGCCCAGGGGAACCCTGGACTCGAATGGGTTTGAGAATTAGTGCGATGTGAACGGACTTGTAGAATTCGGGATCTGCTAATTTATTAGGTGTGGAGCAGATTGCGCAGGAGTGACCACATGTCTCAAGGGCTAAGTGCGGATACACGATACAGCTGCGTCTGGCCGTGGAAAGACTGTAAAGTTAGTTGGCAGAACAAATCATGGCCAACGTTTAAGGAGCTGAAAAGGAGTTTACTAATCAGTGTGGAGCAAATACGACTATGTCCAGCAAACGGATCCAATAGCGCTCGAACTGGTACTTTTCGGTCCGGAAGAACAATTTTTGGCCCCAGAGTCACAATGGGCTGTATGGATTGAACTATCGGACGGACTGCACCCGAAGGGGCGGACGATATCGGATGAGAGTGGACAGACGGACGTTTAGCAGACGTCTTCTTTATAGCGGATGAATTAGAATTGGACGAGGGCGACGAATATAACGTACGAGACGTGTAGCCTCTACTACCCGAATGGCGGACAGTTCCATGGAGTGTTTGGTTGGATAGGAGAAGGGTGTGGTGGTTATTGTTGCACTTCTTGCATCGTCGCACACTGAAACAATCTCTTAGAATATGTGATCGGGTCAAAAAATTCGAACAGAAATTATTCTGTACCACAAATCGAATTCTCTTCACACAAGGTAGCTTGTGGAACTCGCGACAATCTTTCAAGAAATGCCTCTGCGTGCACATTGAGCATTTCGAACCCTGTAGGCGATTAGATCCTGCCACTGGTCGATTACCACAAGGAATTGTGGCCGTACTGGTTGTTTTTCAGCAATGGCGTGTACATGCTCCCGATGGGGTGACGCCGTAGGAATGGTCCAAGTTGACGCTATGAGGAGGGCGGGTCCTACTTCTTCATTGTTGGGCAGAAGTACCGGAAGGGTATAAACCGCCATTTGGGACGAAAATCCAGGATTGGGCACAACAGTTGCCGTACAATTCTCCTGATGAGGTGAGACAACCGATGCGGTGCTGGGGTGAGCCACAGTTGCTGCGCTATTCTTCCGATGAGGAGAATCAACCATCTTCTTGTCGGTCTATGAGGCAGACTCCTGATTAGGAACTTCGATAATATCTTTATAATCCGAGTCTTGTGATCCTAAATGAGCCACACTGTTGTCTTCAAACTCTCTCTCTCTCTCTCTCTCTTTGTTCGACATTGGGACGTTGTCATCCACAATTGGGAGGGAAGCGGCCACCATGCTCAAGTTTTCCTTATCTGCGCAAAAATGGAGATGTCGCAGTGAAGAGAGAACAACTATCTATTCTTGGTCCGTCAGAATGACAAGCTTAACTACGGGTCGTTTTAGGATACCGTTTTCCGTCCGCGACTCTAACATGACCGTCGATTCCCGGATAGACTTTTACTACGCGACCGAGTTTCCACGAAGTGTGAGGTAATTGTTCATGTCGAAGAACTACTAAATCATTCGTTTGAATATCACGTTGCGGAAATCTCCACTTGTAGCGACGGTGGAGGCTTTTTAAATATTCATCTTTCCACCGAAGGCAGAATTGTTGAGAGAGCCCTTTCAATTTTCGATACCGGTTCACGATGTCCAAAGAAGATCCGTTTATCATGGGTTCTGGGGAGCAAGGATTGGAGGCCCGACAAGAAAATGTCCAGGTGTAAGCACCACCGTATTATCAAGACTATCATTCATAGGACAGAGAAGACGAGAATTTAAACAAGCTTCTATTCTTGTTAGTAGTGTTGAAAACTCTTCAAATGCAAATTTAAGATTTTTAGTCATTTTTCGAAAATGAGTTTTGAAGCTTTTGACAGCAGCTTTCCAGAATTCACCCATATGTGGAGCTCCGGCAGGGTTAAACCTTTAGGGAAGCTCCTGGTATTGAAACTTACAACGGAGTTTATTACGAATGTCTCGAGATGCTCCAACGGAATTGGTACCATTATCCGAGAATGTAGTCTTGGGACATCTACGGCGCGAAATAAACGTAAACCTTCTATGAATGTTTCTGTGGATAAATCGGAAGATGGTTCTAAATGAATTGCTTTCGTAGAAAAGCACACAAAAAAGCAAACATAACCTTTTGCAATTTTGCAATATCGACCTGCAAAGGATTTGATATCAAATGGTCCAGCGAAATCGAAACCTGTAGTAGAGAAAGGTCTGGACAAAATAGTTCTTTTCGGAGGAAGTGATGCCATGATTTGTGTACATCTACGTTTCTTGCTAAAATGCATAATTTACCATGTCTTATTGTTGCTCTAATCAACGAAGTGGCACGAGGAATCCAATATTCCCGACGAAGAATGCGAAGCATTAATTGGTTTCCTCCGTGCATTGACTCTATGTGAATCTGTTCCAACAAAAGTTTTGCGAATCTACTACGGTATGGTAACAAAATTGGATGACGTTCAGATGTGGAAAGAATTGGACACTGTGCAAGGCGTCCATTTAAGCGCATTACACATGCTTCATCCAGAAATGGATTTAAGTATTCCTCAACATAAAATGATTATTGAGCTAAAGCAGCCAGACGGAATTTGACTGCTTGGATTTCAGAATTAGTGGGGGTAGAACCTTCGAACTGGTATTTGCCTCGATGAGCAGAATATGTATTATAGAAAAACCATGCAATGAAAGAGAATCGATTTAAGATAAATTAAATAAATTTTGTTAAAGATATGTCAATCTCGTTTAGAATGCCTTTTAGAAGTTCGTATGCCAGTACTGCACCGCATAATTCTAATCGAGGCAAGAAAATAGATTTGAGCGGAGCTACCTTTGTTTTGCATGAGAGCAGATTTGTGAAGATGGTGTCATTTGAAGTTAAAACACGAATGTAAGCTACCCCCGCGTATGCCTTTTCTGAGGCATCAGAAAAGACATGAAGTTCGACTTAGGAGTTCGGAGAATATTGAACATAACGAGGAATAGAAATCGAATTGACGTCAAGATAGGATTCAACGAACTTTTGCCATTCGTATTCTGACGAAGAAGGAAGCTAATCGTCCCAACCAATGTTGTCGAGCAGTTTGAAACAAATTTGAAAAGTGCCCATCTTAGAATAAGGAGGACTAAATCCAACTGAAGAGTTGGGTCGACATAAAGAATATCGAAAGTAGAACCTTTGCATAATAAGTACAATTTGCTTGATGTAGTGGACAAGGTTTTGCTAATGTCAGAAATATTAGCTTGTGTCGACGTAGTAGAAATACCAAGACAACGTTGTAAGTTTTCAGTAATGAAGGAAGCTTTAGAAGCTGGGTCAATTAAGGCACGAGAAGGGTATGTTACACCTTGATGAATTAAATTAACCACTGCTGAACCTAAAATAACATTTTTGTTGTGCGAAATGTGATACACTTGCCTATTGGCAGAGTGCGATAGACCTGACGAAGTCTATGGAAGATTTGAATTCGCATTGCTAGATTGGGAAGAAAGTTGGTTTGAAATCGACCTGGAGGAAGTCGTTGATGGAACGGGAACTGCATGATTGAACATCGCACTATGTAAAAGGCTGTGATGCCGTTTGTTGCGTTTACCGCAGTTATGTTTACTTACACATTTTTTGGCCTCATGACCAATCGTAAGACAATTAATACAACAATTGAACCGTTTGATTACTGAAAAGCGACCTTCTACTGATAATTTGTTGAATTCTGGACACAAGCGCAAATCATGAACAGATTTCGGACAAATAACGCACACTCTACCTGAAGGACCATGAGAAGAATTAACAGAAGGAGCTGTCTTCGTATAATGAACTCGCGCCTTGTTTTCAGATTTTCTAGAGGAATCTATGCCACGAATATCTCGAAGCCACGTAAGGGTTTGAATCCGTCCCTAAGGAAATGAACCAAATCCTTCCAAGATGACAATGCCGATTTGTTCTTTACTCTCTGTTTCCACAAGTTGATTGTTAACTAATATCCGGACATTGTCATATGTCTTCTTTTAAGCTTGCCAGGCTAAATCAAAACTTCTTTCGCTTCACCACTAGTTTTCTTTTTCAGCAAGTAACATAGTTTTTCAATGTTACTGTTGTTACGGCTGTTGTTGATATAAACCGCCAAAAAAAGATTACTGAATGTAGGCCAAGAAAAAAATCACCATTAAAAACATCGATATCGCAAGGCGGAAGATTTAAACTATGCATAACATTGTCATTTGAAGCGAAAACCTCAATTGACCTTCCCGTTTGGTGTGAAACACCAGACAACGAGAGAATATCATCAGGGTGGGAGGCATCTCTTCTAGGACTACTAGAAAAGTTGGAATTCAAATTCGATGGAGGATTTTTTTGGGATAAATGATCCGAGTTCGAACGAACCGATTGAATTGAAGACGAATTGGAGGGCTTTTGTGAAGCACGAAGCTGATCCAATTTTCTATTTGTTGATGCAATGACGTTGACATATGCCTTAAATGCAGCATTATATTTACTTTGTGCTGATTCGAAGTCGGTTACTTGGTCCTCGACAGCAAGTTTAATAGAAGTAATGCACTTGTCATACGTATCTTTCACTTTATCCCATAGCGACTTAGCTTCAGAAGATTGAACTTCAAGAATGTAAATATCCAGATCTTCATCTCGAAGAGCATTGAAGTTGCTTTCGAATTGAATGATAGCATCAGTTGATCCGATAAAATGTAGAAAGTGACATCTTGAATATTAAGAAAAGTTTACTGGATGAAAATCAAGTTAGCAAATAGTAACAATTGCAACACCAAAACAAAGAATATTACTTTTTAACCGAAGCTTTAAAAAGAAAACAAGTGATATAAATAAGAATAAATATAAAATCCTAGTGAAAATTGTATATATTTTCACTGTGTATCGAATAATACTCGTTGCTTTGTTTATATGTATCGAAGAATACAGAAAATTAGGTTATGTGTATCGAATAATAAACGAGGAAATTATTTGCAAAAAGAAATAATTTAAAAACCAAGAATAAAAGACCAAAAATCACAAAGAATCTGTAAATTTTTGATTTTTACTTGAATTTATGACCAAATGTAGTGTGCACGGACTGTAAAATGCACGCTACAAATCAAAATCGCAATCAAGAGTTAATAAAAAATAGATATAAAAGTTTAAAATATTAAAAAAAATAAATACAAAATCGTTTTAGTATATATAATAACGAATATTATTATGATTATATGCAAAACGACCGAATGTAGGTTGTATTCAACAACGATATAATTAATTTCCAACAGAGCCGTTAAAACTTTTAAGAAAAATTTAAATTTTTGAAAAAAAAAATTATTTTACAATTTTGGCCCGAACAGACCTACTAAAAATTTTCACTTGTTCTAATGAACACACATATTACTCGGCGTGGTGGTTACTGACATAAGTCAGTCAACCACAAGCATACAGTACTGATATGTGATCGTATTGTTGTTGTAGTTGTATTAACCATTAGTATGTTGTTATTGTTATTTGAATTCTCTTTTGTGTTGAAAAAAACAAAAGCACCAATCACAAAAGCAATTCAAATCACAGATCACTGCTTATTTATTTGCACCACACCTTTTATTTATTTTTATGCGTATATCGTAAATAAGAGCGAATATGTGCAAATGTGTTATAATATTCTTGAAGAGAATTATTACACACAATGAGAGACTGACACTGTTGGAATTTACAAAAAAACGGATTACCGACGGACGGACACTTAAGCAAACGAAACGAACGACCGCAGTTAAGCACTTTTTTTGTTTTTGTTTCGAATTTAATATTTTTTTGAGAATATTTTTTATCGAACACTCGTGTAGGCTTACTAAAAATGACGGTACGTACCTTTTGGTGATGAATGGATAATTTTATGGGAGTAAATGATGATGATGAGTGTTGAGAGTTGGTGATTTTGCTGGTGAATAAAACACGTAAAAAATCATTAGGGTAAAGGAAACATTAGAAGAAATGTGGCAAAAACCATTAAAATGCCGAATATGGGGAGGTATAGTTATATGGGGGCTATACCAAATCGTGGACCTACACAGGCAATGTTTCGCCAAAGGAGTTAGAACCCATTATGACCTACAAATACAAGTTTTTCAGACAAATACAAGAAAAAATGTGACAAAAATCGCCAAATTACCGAATATCGGGAGGTACCGTTATATGGGGCTATACCAAAACGTGGACCTATAGTTACAATGACTCGCCACACGAACTGGGAGCCATTATGATCTACAACTACCAATCTTCAGAAAAATTCGTGAAAAAATGCGTCAAAAATCATCAAAATACCGAATATTGGGAGGTACCGTTAAATGGGGACTATACCAAAACGTGGGCCTATACATGCAATGATCTGCCACAAGCACAGGTACCCGTTATGACCTACAAATACCAATTTTGAGACAAATCCGTGAAAAAATGTGGCATAAATCATCAAAATACCGAATATCGGGTGGTACCGTTATGTGGGGGCTATACCAGAGCGTGGACAGATATATCTCATCCTAGACAATAACAACCATCCTAGACACAATACAAATTGGCGCTCTACGTCAAATAATGTGGGCTGTATCGTGATTCCAACAGAGAGACGGACATCGTTAAATCGACTTAGAATTTTATGCTGATTATGAATACATATACTTTATGGGGTCTACGACGAATATTTAAGGATGTTACAAACGGAATGACAAAGTTAATATACCTTCCTTTCCAAGGTGGAGGGTATAATAAAAAGAGGAATAAAACACAAGTAATTAATATTTTTAAAAATTAAAAAATTTGCGGTTTTATTGATGGTTTTATATTAGCCGAAAAACTAATATATAATTTACCTTTGTTGTACAATGGTGTTGCAGCGTTGTTGATTGGACGAAGATCCGAAAAACAAGTAAAGAGAAAAAGAAACGAGAAAGCTAAGATGTCTCAAGAGCCGCGCAAATTGACAGATAATACTCGTTAGAATTTGCCATCGCTAACTTTGAACGAAAGTTCAAAGTTGAATAAAATGGTATGATGGCAAATAATTAGAAATAATGACGAGTTGCATTTTAGGTTTATAATTAAATTGTAAATTAAACAACATCTTTAAAGCTCTAAATACAGAATTGTAAACTATTCCTTTAGAAAGTTAGGCTGAAATCGTAAAAATACAGAATATGGAGAGATACAATTTTATGGGTGCTAAACGAAAACGTTGACCGATATAGCTCATCTCCGATCTAGACCTGACTGAAAAAATACAGCTCTATGCTAAATGTTATTACTATCGCATGCCGTGTGGATTTTAGCATGATTACAAACGAAAGAGATAATCTTGCAAGCCCGACCGGTGAATGATGTGACTTCAAATGGTCCTCTGAAATCCACTCCCGTTGTAAATGCGCTCCGATAATAAAAGGAAACAAATAAATAAAAACAAAAAGCAGTCGCTTTATTGATAAATAAATAATGGGAAAAAGGAAAAAATAGAAAACCAAGAAAGGTGGCGTCGGCGCAAACCAATACTAGTTAGAAAACTGTTAGCTGACAGTTCAATGATGTAACAATAAGGAGTAGGTAGTTTTCTAACGAGTTTGCAGCATCAAACACAATGAAAATAGATCGACAACCAAGAGTTGCATTTTCAAATAATGCAACTTAATTAAATTAATATTTCTTGCGTAAACATTTGGCGTCCACCTTGCAACATTATGAATGTTGTAACACAGGTCAAAAAGTATGTTATGTAACATGTATATACTATATAATAAAAAAGGAAATGCAGTGTTTTGTGTGCAATTTAAATTTAATTTGGTAAAGTTCATGTTTTCAAAAATTCGGATTTTTACTATGTTCTATTAATTGTAGCAGACTCCAGACAATACCCAACCAAATATTGTGTATTGTGCTACAGGTAATCCGGGCGTCGTCTGCACCCGATGAGTAGCCACATTTGAATACCCATCCGGGCCCAGCACCAACGCAACCCGACTTGGTCGAAAAAAGATGGGATCTGCTAAAGGCAATCCAAGAAATACCTCCTTGACCCTTTCATTGACGGCTTCGCGAGGGGTGTAAGCGTGTCGAAGATCTGAAACCCTTGCCAATAAAGAGATGCTTTGAGTGACATCATAAAAGGACGTGACCTTGATTCGGCAAAGCCGAATTACATCTAGGTCGGAAGTGGGTAATTTCAATTGGTCTACCATTGTCGCACAAATGAGACTCTGTATTGAGCAAGTATCCAGAACCGGACTGGACTGGAAAAGTCGGTCTGACACAAGGTCGCCACCGATTGTAAAGGCAGTATGTCCAAAGAACATCAGATGAATGACAGAAGGATCGGACGAACGAAATTCGGATCTACTACTCGGACCAGACATAGAGCTTGGGTACGGACGAGACCGCGCGCGGACGGAACATGGGTTGATTACCTCGACCAAAATCTTTTCTATTATCATGCAGCAAAGCATGATGGTCCATACCGCATTTGTAGCAGCTTTTGGTGCTATGGTGCTATTACGCGCTTGGTGCCATTTGCCAAGACAGCGCGTACAATCTTGATGCTGGACCACAACATTGAGACGCGATTCCAGAATCTTTTCTAAAAATTGTTTGCAGGTGCTCAGCGAGTGCCTGCGCAGACAAACCCGAGAACTATATTTATGTGGAGTATCCGAATCGAACGCAGTAACGGTCGTACTCCCCAATTCTACCAAACAAGCGGTCGCGATTGAATCCACAGCTATGGATTCAGGGTTATTGATATTTAAATCCGCAGGGACGGATTTCGATGAAGTGGCAGCATGTTTATCGGATCCACAGAGACGGATTTGACGGAAAAATTGCGAAATTAGAGATAATTCGAGGTTGAGTGGTCGGTCAAAGCGACACGTTTAGATATGGGCCGCTTTACAACGACAATTCGAGCATGACCATCAATACCCGGGTAAATATTTTCTACTCGGCCTAACTTCCAAGATGTCGGTGGAAGTTGTTCATGACGAATATCTACGAGATCGTCTTTTTGGATTTCGCGTTCGGGAAATTTCCACTTATAGCGCATGTGCAAGCTTTTTAAATATTCCTCTTTCCATCTAAGGCAAAACAAATGAGCAAGGGTCTGTACTTTTCGAAACCTCTTCACGAGCAATAAAGGTTCGTTAGATACTACAGGCTCAGAAGGAGCGAGTAATGGAGCGCCAATTAAAAAATGACCTGGTGTCAAAGCTACTAGTTCATCAGAAACCGGACATAGAGGACGCGAATTCAAACAAGCCTCTATTCTGGCCAGAACGGTTGTCAATTCCCGAACATTTCGAACTTGTCTTCGAAAGTGTTGCTTGAAACTTTTCACTCCAGCTTCCCAGAGTCCACCCATATGTGGAGCACCCGCTGGAATGAAATGCCAATTGAGGCCATGAGTTGCAAATATATTACAGCCCCATTCGCAACTATTCCGAATGAATTCTCGAAAATTCCGACGTAGCTCACGGGAAGCACCCACGAAATTCGTACCGTTGTCCCAAAATATCAAGCTAGGACAACACACAAACATATCCCTTTGCAATCTTATACGCACGGCTAATAAATGACTTGATCTCAAATGGACCGGCGAAGTCGACCCCAGTTGTTGTGAACGATCAATCAATTGTTCTTTCAGGTGGAAGGTATTTGGCTACAATGTCGTTTCTTCTCCAAGATACATACTTTACAATTATGAACCACCGAGAGAATCAAAAATTTTACTCGAGGAATCCAATATTCCATCCTTAGTGTACTAAGCATAAGCTGAACGTCTCCATGAACACATTTTATGTGGATGTATTTGACCAAAAATTTCGCGAACCTACTTCTATAGGGGAGAATTATGGGATGGCGTTCCGAATGTGAAAGGCAGGGCGCACGTATAAGACGACCATTAATTCTTATGACACAATTTTCGTCAACAAAAGGATTGAGGGGAACGAGGGAACTGTTTTTAGAAATGGGTTCCTTGTCGATTAGTTTTTTATAGTCTTCAGCGAAATTAAGCTTTTGAGTTGTAATTACGAGGCGAGTACGAACCTCTTTTAATTCTTCAGCAGAAATCCAAGAGTTTGGGTAATTAAATGTAGCCCTATACTGCGAAAGGGTCTGGCGAGTAAATCTTTTAATTCTTCAGCAGAAATCCGAGAGTTTGGGTAATTAAATGTACCCCTATACTGCAAAAGGGTCTGGCGAATAAATCTTAAATCATAGGCCATTGTGCGAAGTCCCTTTTCAAATGAGGAATACCTTTCTAGAAAATCTTCGAAGCAAGGAGGAAAGAATGAAAAATGACACTGAACAGACCACTTTTCAATGTCAGTCCCAATCGGAGCCAGATCTCGAATAGACCAGATCAGATCCGACTTTTTTGCTAAGCCATTCAGGCCCATGCCACCAAAGAGAGCTCACAGCTAAATCGGCGGGCGATGAACCACGACAGAGGCTTCAGAAAAGACGTGTAATTCAGTCGAACGAGGTATTTTTATCAAGTTTACCTTAGGGTAACACTCAACAAATTTGCACCATCCCGAATAAGTAGCAGGCAGCAGGGGCTCGTCCAAACCAACTTGATTTAGCCACGCCTTTTGTATTATAATTTTCGCAGTTAAAATCTCCGGACTAACCAAACCTACCGGGTCACAAAATTTAAGCGATGGAGGATAGAACTTCCCGCTTGTTATAACTGGATTTAGTTTCAATAGGACAAACATCAAAATAAAAGAAATCCAACTTCGCGTTCTATGTAATTCCTAAGGGGTTTGAGCCACTAGCTTCCTCAAACGACAAAACTTGAGCATCAACTAAATGTTCTGGAGGAAAACAATCCAAAATTGATTTGTTATTGGCTGTCCACTTCTTGAATTCAATCTTAGCCGAAGAAAGTGCTCCGATCAACTGGTCCCTAGCATTAAAAGCGGTATCCAGGTCATGTGTTCCAGCCAAAACGTCATCCACGTATCTATGTATTTTGGCTGCGAGCGGATATTCAGACTCAGTATCGTCAGCGAGTTGAAGAAGCGTCCGGATTGCTAAATAAGGCACACAATTAAGGCCGAAAGTCACCATTTGCAATTCTTGGTCGAGAATGGGTTTGGTTGGCGAGTCCCGATAAAGAATTCTTTGAAGCCGTGTTTGTTAAGGGTCTACACGTATTTGCATACACATTTGCGTAATGTTTGAATTGAACACGAACCTATAAACTCGCCAACAAGGTAATAAAAATACTAGGTCGAGTTGCAGAGAGGGTCCTACATATAACATGTCGTTTAGACTAATACCGGTCGATGTTTTATTGTAGGCGTTACAAACAGCTCGCAATTGTGTAGTTTTTTTTTTTTCAAGATTAATTACCGCATGATGAGGCAAATAACACGAACTATAATTATTACAGGTTGGAATGTCTGTTGACTTCATGTAGCCAAGTTCCAAATACTCGATCAAGACCTTATCATACATTGCTTTCACATCGTTTTTTTTAGATACCGACGATTCATTACGAATAAATTGTCTGAGGACGCTTGGGCTAGATTCTCCCAAATTTAAGTCTTCACCGAACTCAGATCGCAAAGGTAGTGTCACAACATATCTACCTTCCGAGTCCCTACGCGTTGACCTGATATAATTTTCCTTACATATCCGATCTGACGGAGTCATCATTTTCTGTTTAGGGATCTCTTCTAACTCCCAAAAGCGCAACAATGTTTTGTTTAAGGAGTCCTCTTCCGCGACGTCGACCATAGTGATCCGATGATGGGATTGGTCCGGTGACAAGCCATCCAAAAACAGAATTTTGGGCAAGAAAAGTTGCAGAGAGAATCGAACGACACCCCTCTAATAAAATTTTTGAATACAGATTAGCACCCAACAAAAGATCCACTGAACGGGAGTCGAATAAATTATGGTCTGCCAGACGAATATTTGGCATTTGTGCTCTGAAATTAGAAGATACATTGACCAAGGCAAGCTTCCAGAAATGGACGGTAACACCAGCGCACAAGTTTCTAAGTTGACCGATGGATCCAAAGGGCTTACAATCTTCACAATTATTCTGCGAAGGATTAGAAGAGCGAGAAGAATTCGTGTTAGTCATATGACTTCGAAGTTTTTTAACATTAGACTTTGTGGACTGATCATTTCCTCTCATACCATGTAGACACATCAGTGTCTGAATTCGTTCCGACAAAAAGCTATCTAGGTCTTTCCACAACGAAATAGAAGACTTATCTCTAACACTCTGCTCCCATAAGGTTTGTGTAATTTTAGGGAGCCTTTGTAAACAGATGAAGCCCGTAAACGGATCCCAATTATCCGTACGAACGTCGTAAATGTACATTGCAGACAAACAGCCATTAATGCCACGCTGGATTTGTTTAAGGTCCGAACAAGTCGCAGTTTCAAGTACCGGGAGAGAAAACAATGTCTTGAACTTACTATGAATCAACAAACGCGGATTATCGTAAGTAGATTTCAACACGTCCCACGCTAGGCCAAAACTGCGGTTAGTTAAGGGGACTTAAGCAAAATTTTCACGAGCGTTAAGTGACAAAGACGCTCGATATTTAAAACAGAATCTCTGCCCTGGGCTTCCTTTGAAATTACTGACGGGGTCTAGTCATCCTGAGAAATATCAAAAGGATCCTGATTTAAAGAAACCACTGAACTAAAAAAAGAGTTCAATGACAATTTTCGAGATGGCCGGAATTTATGCAAAATGTTATTAATGAGCGCAACACACTCCATATATAGGTCGTGAACAACCTCATATTTTCTATCGACCACCACAATGTCTTCAGCAGTAGTATTCTAAGCTGTTGATAAATAGTCAAGAAATTTTGCAGAAGAAATTTCTAAATAGACCCATTTTTTATTCAAATACGTATTTTTTTCTTCTAAAATAAGAACATCTAAATCTTCTTTTTTCGCGCCTTTTATTTTAGCACAAAACTTGACCATATTGTCTGACATTCTAGTGAAATTATTAAGAGGATTTAGAGCCATGATGCTGCGAATAATATAAATTCACACGAAACCCAAATAAACCAATGAAAATATCCAGAAATGCTTTTGATATAACAAACAAAAATTAATATTCCAATGAACGAAACGATAAATTCTTTTAAGTCTTGGAATAACATAACTTTCTTTACAAAAAATCCGAAAATTCTATTAGAAAATCGAAAAATCTGCCAAAGAAGTTCAAAAATTCGATTACAAAACATAAAAATCTGCAAACAGTTGAAATCCATCACCAAAAATTTCAAAAAAATTCCAAGAATTCGATTAAGAAATCGAAAAAAAAGTTCGAAAATTCGACAAGAAAATATAAAAGTCAAACAAATAATTCCAAAATATCAGCAAGTAATTCCAAAAAAAAAAAAAAAAAAAACAGAAAATTTCAAAAAATACGAAAAAGACCAAAAAATACGAAAAGAAAAAAAAAATTGCAAAAACTTTCACAACAAATTTATTTTCCCTTTAAAAAAGCGACAAATATCCACAAAAGTATACATAAAAACCAAAAAAAATCACGAAATATTTAAAACAATATTATATAAGCAAGGTAAAATTTGCAAAAATATTCGATGAAATATACAGAAATAATTATTTTTGCAACTATTTTTAATAAAAACGGGGAAAAATTACTATTTTTATGTCCAAATACAATAAAAATAATAATTTTTACAAACCAAATAATATTCTATAAATGCGGACTGTAGGGTACACGATAATTTAAAATGTCAAAAATTGCCTTTAAATGTAATTACACACGCCACAATTCAATTAGCAAAAATATATTTTTGGAACAGTGTTTGGCTTGCTTGTTTGGGATACCATAGTATTTTGTTGTTGCAAAAAAAAACGGTCGACGAAGGGGTTTTTGTTGTAACAGACAAAACACATGGTTATGTTACTTCGTTCAGGTTGAACGAAAGCATAACAAGTGGAGAAAGATGTACATGTTTATAAGTGCGGTTGTAAGATTTAGAAGATTTTCCAAAAGAATTTTAGTTTTATGTAATTCTTTTGTTCCTCTTCTATTGAGCTTACGATCTCGTCACTTGGGTAAAAAATGTTTTTTGTCATAGAAGTTATTTTTTAAATAACTTCTGCGGAGAATATCCCAGACAAGAAACAAGGGAACTGATGAGGATTGGTGGCTCTTTCCGAAACCTAGGTATTAACTGCCTTACCCCCTGGTAAACATTACCATCGTTCTCCACTAATAAACAAACGTTGTTTTTATAAAAACAACAATAATGGGATTTTGCCTGACGATTTTGCAACAAAAAAATATTTTCTTTGTAACCAACGTGTTGACTAGTTACTATCGACCAACCCGATTAGTGTAGGGTACACGCAAACAAAAGAAAACCGAAAAGTAAAGAGATCAATTTCGAAAGTATGTATATGAGACCCGTGTGTGTATGCTGCGTGATGACGAGACGATTGGCCGCTCAACGTAAATATGTCACACGCGAAATAGAAATAGAAGGAATATTGCAAGCAATGATTTTAGCAATTTGGTGGTGTTTTTTTATACCCTCCACCATAGTATGGAGGGTATATTAAGTTTGTCATTCCGTTTGTAACACCTCGCAATATACATTTTAGACCCCACAAAGTATATATAATGTTGATCAGCATAAAATTATATGTCGATTTATCAATGTCCGTCCGTCTGTCCGTCTGTGGAAATAACTCTAGCTTCCGAACGAAAGGAAGTAGTTTGAAAAAATTTTACTCAAATGTGTATTATGTCTTTTGGTATTGAAAATGGGCCATGTAAGTCCACTTCTTCGAGCCCCCATATAACGGTACCACCCGATATTCGGTATTTGGATGATTTTAGCGACATTATTTACCGGAATTGTTTCAAATTTGGCATTTGAAGTTCGTAATGGATACTACATCTTAAGATAGAAAATGAGCCATGTAGGTCCACGTCTTCGTATAGCCCCCATATAACGGTAGTTCCCGATATTTAATATTTTGATGATTTTAGAGACATTATTTAACGGAACTATTTCAAATTTAGAATTTGAAGTTCGTAATGGATACTACAGCCTAGGCCGCAATTATCTCAAATTTTGTATTTAAAATACGTAATGGATACTACAGCCTATGACAGAAAATTGTCTGTGCAGCTCCACGTTTTATAACACCCATGCCTATATATACCTCCCTATATTCGGTATTTTGATGATTTTAGCTACATTATAAACAGATTTTATTCAAGTTTCGCATTTGAGTATTGTAATAGCTTGTGACAAAAGTTGCCTATGCAAGTCCACGTCATCGTATAGACCCTAATATACGGCTACATTCGGAATTGTTAAGATTTTAGCCGAATTTTTAACAGATTTTGTTTTTTTTTTAACTATTAAATTTGTACCAAATGGTGGAGGGTATTCAAAGTTCGGCCTGGGCGTACTTACAGCTTTTTTACTTGTTCCATCATAATATATAATACGTAATGACCATTTGTCTTTCCCGTATACAAACAAATCTTTTCCGATTTATTGAGGTAATATATATACATACTGTTAAAGATTCTCAAAAATGCACATCTTTACAATTTCATAGTACATTGTCTCAATGTCAGAATTTCACAAATAAACCAACAATACACCGTTTGTATACCCTCCACCATAGTATGGAGGGTACATTAAGTGTGTCATTCCGTTTGTAACACCTCGAAATATACAATTGAAACCCAACAAAGTATATATTCCTGATCAGCACAAAATTTCATGTCGATTTAGCGGTGTCCATCCGTCTGTGGAAATCACTCTAGCCGCGTCAAAACTCGGCCCGGGCGAACTTACAGCTTTTTTACTTGCTCCATCATAATATATAATACGTAATGACCATTTGTCTTTTCTTTGGTATGATGGCAAATAATTAGAAATAATGACGAGTTGCATTTTAGGTTTATAATTAAATTGTAAATTAAACAACATCTTTAAAGCTCTAAATACAGAATTTTAAACTATTCCTTTAGAAAGTTAGGCTGAAATCGTAAAAATACAGAATATGGAGAGATACAATTTTATGGGTGCTAAACGAAAACGTTGACCGATATAGCTCATCTCCGATCTAGACCTGACTGAAAAAATACAGCTCTATGCTAAATGTTATTACTATCGCATGCCGTGTGGATTTTAGCATGATTACAAACGAAAGAGATAAAGACAGACGTCTAAATCGACTCATTCTCATATAGATATCATGAAATGAATCATTTTGCTACTACAAATTCACTTCATTTTATATCTAAGCATTCCAATTTTTTTATTTATTGTATTTATTAATTTGAACGTTCATAAGTGTTTGACAGTTTGTGTAAAAATTTCCAGTGCCACTTGGAATTTCATGAGACGTTTTTGCTACATATAAAGCCTCCCAAAATTAATTAAACATTATTTAATTAATTAACACTAGGACCATATCGACGTTATCCATTAAGTAATACCGTGGATAGCAGAAGATTCTTGGAAAATTCTTAAATTCTTTCTTAGTAGTCCGCATGTCTATGTTTTGTGTTTAAGGTGGTTCGAATTTGAATTAATGTAATTACATGGTAACCGATATTTTCAAAAGATTTATATGAATACACTGTAATTTACAATTCTTAAAAGCATTGTATGGCTACAACCATGTTTTTTATTCAAACTTATACTTAGATTCTCATTCATTGTTGAAAAATGAAATGAAGAGTGAACTCGTTTTAAATTATTTTATAAGCTCAAGTTAACACCGAAACAAAACTGAATTTCTCTTTAGTATTATTGCAATGTTTGCAAGGAAGTTATTGAAATTTTCACACATTTCAGATTAGGAACATTGGACTATATTGCAATCAGTCTTAATAGAATTTACTAAGCAATACGATTCAATGGAGCATAATAATTAGTGTAAATGACATTTCATAGTAACATAACTCCCACAGTCCACCCATATGGGAAGGGCCAGCCGGATTAAATCGTAATTTTCCGCTAATGCTCTGGAAGAAACGACAAAATTTGTACCATTATCAAAAAAGACAACCGCGTGCAACTAATCTGTGGAATGCGGCAAAGAAAGCACCCGACCACAGATTCGAAGACACACATACCCCTTCGTAATCTTGCAAGCCCGACCGGTGAATGATGTGACTTCAAATGGTCCTCTGAAATCCACTCCCGTTGTAAATGCGCTCCGATAATAAAAGGAAACAAATAAATAAAAACAAAAAGCAGTCGCTTTATTGATAAATAAATAATGGGAAAAAGGAAAAAATAGAAAACCAAGAAAGGTGGCGTCGGCGCAAACCAATACTAGTTAGAAAACTGTTAGCTGACAGTTCAATGATGTAACAATAATGAGTAGGTAGTTTTCTAACGAGTTTGCAGCATCAAACACAATGAAAATAGATCGACAACCAAGAGTTGCATTTTCAAATAATGCAACTTAATTAAATTAATATTTCTTGCGTAAACATTTGGCGTCCACCTTGCAACATTATGAATGTTGTAACACAGGTCAAAAAGTATGTTATGTAACATGTATATACTATATAATAAAAAAGGAAATGCAGTGTTTTGTGTGCAATTTAAATTTAATTTGGTAAAGTTCATGTTTTCAAAAATTCGGATTTTTACTATGTTCTATTAATTGTAGCAGACTCCAGACAATACCCAACCAAATATTGTGTATTGTGCTACAGGTAATCCGGGCGTCGTCTGCACCCGATGAGTAGCCACATTTGAATACCCATCCGGGCCCAGCACCAACGCAACCCGACTTGGTCGAAAAAAGATGGGATCTGCTAAAGGCAATCCAAGGAATACCTCCTTGACCCTTTCATTGACGGCTTCGCGAGGGGTGTAAGCGTGTCGAAGATCTGAAACCCTTGCCAATAAAGAGATGCTTTGAGTGACATCATAAAAGGACGTGACCTTGATTCGGCAAAGCCGAATTACATCTAGGTCGGAAGTGGGTAATTTCAATTGGTCTACCATTGTCGCACAAATGAGACTCTGTATTGAGCAAGTATCCAGAACCGGACTGGACTGGAAAAGTCGGTCTGACACAAGGTCGCCACCGATTGTAAAGGCAGTATGTCCAAAGAACATCAGATGAATGACAGAAGGATCGGACGAACGAAATTCGGATCTACTACTCGGACCAGACATAGAGCTTGGGTACGGACGAGACCGCGCGCGGACGGAACATGGGTTGATTACCTCGACCAAAATCTTTTCTATTATCATGCAGCAAAGCATGATGGTCTCTACCGCATTTGTAGCAGCTTTTGGTGCTATGGTGCTATTACGCGCTTGGTGCCATTTGCCAAGACAGCGCGTACAATCTTGATGCTGGACCACAACATTGAGACGCGATTCCAGAATCTTTTCTAAAAATTGTTTGCAGGTGCTCAGCGAGTGCCTGCGCAGACAAACCCGAGAACTATTTTTATGTGGAGTATCCGAATCGAACGCAGTAACGGTCGTACTCCCCAATTCTACCAAACAAGCGGTCGCGATTGAATCCACAGCTATGGATTCAGGGTTATTGATATTTAAATCCGCAGGGACGGATTTCGATGAAGTGGCAGCATGTTTATCGGATCCACAGAGACGGATTTGACGGAAAAATTGCGAAATTAGAGATAATTCGAGGTTGAGTGGTCGGTCAAAGCGACACGTTTAGATATGGGCCGCTTTACAACGACAATTCGAGCATGACCATCAATACCCGGGTAAATATTTTCTACTCGGCCTAACTTCCAAGATGTCGGTGGAAGTTGTTCATGACGAATATCTACGAGATCGTCTTTTTGGATTTCGCGTTCGGGAAATTTCCACTTATAGCGCATGTGCAAGCTTTTTAAATATTCCTCTTTCCATCTAAGGCAAAACAAATGAGCAAGGGTCTGTACTTTTCGAAACCTCTTCACGAGCAATAAAAGTTCGTTAGATACTACAGGCTCAGAAGGAGCGAGTAATGGAGCGCCAATTAAAAAATGACCTGGTGTCAAAGCTACTAGTTCATCAGAAACCGGACATAGAGGACGCGAATTCAAACAAGCCTCTATTCTGGCCAGAACGGTTGTCAATTCCCGAACATTTCGAACTTGTCTTCGAAAGTGTTGCTTGAAACTTTTCACTCCAGCTTCCCAGAGTCCACCCATATGTGGAGCACCCGCTGGAATGAAATGCCAATTGAGGCCATGAGTTGCAAATATATTACAGCCCCATTCGCAACTATTCCGAATGAATTCTCGAAAATTCCGACGTAGCTCACGGGAAGCACCCACGAAATTCGTACCGTTGTCCCAAAATATCAAGCTAGGACAACACACAAACATATCCCTTTGCAATCTTATACGCACGGCTAATAAATGACTTGATCTCAAATGGACCGGCGAAGTCGACCCCAGTTGTTGTGAACGATCAATCAATTGTTCTTTCAGGTGGAAGGTATTTGGCTACAATGTCGTTTCTTCTCCAAGATACATACTTTACAATTATGAACCACCGAGAGAATCAAAAATTTTACTCGAGGAATCCAATATTCCATCCTTAGTGTACTAAGCATAAGCTGAACGTCTCCATGAACACATTTTATATGGATGTATTTGACCAAAAATTTCGCGAACCTACTTCTATAGGGGAGAATTATGGGATGGCGTTCCGAATGTGAAAGGCAGGGCGCACGTATAAGACGACCATTAATTCTTATGACACAATTTTCGTCAACAAAAGGATTGAGGGGAACGAGGGAACTGTTTTTAGAAATGGGTTCCTTGTCGATTAGTTTTTTATAGTCTTCAGCGAAATTAAGCTTTTGAGTTGTAATTACGAGGCGAGTACGAACCTCTTTTAATTCTTCAGCAGAAATCCAAGAGTTTGGGTAATTAAATGTAGCCCTATACTGCGAAAGGGTCTGGCGAGTAAATCTTTTAATTCTTCAGCAGAAATCCGAGAGTTTGGGTAATTAAATGTACCCCTATACTGCAAAAGGGTCTGGCGAATAAATCTTAAATCATAGGCCATTGTGCGAAGTCCCTTTTCAAATGAGGAATACCTTTCTAGAAAATCTTCGAAGCAAGGAGGAAAGAATGAAAAATGACACTGAACAGACCACTTTTCAATGTCAGTCCCAATCGGAGCCAGATCTCGAATAGACCAGATCAGATCCGACTTTTTTGCTAAGCCATTCAGGCCCATGCCACCAAAGAGAGCTCACGGGCTAACGGTAGTTCCCGATATTTAATATTTTGATGATTTTAGAGACATTATTTAACGGAACTATTTCAAATTTAGAATTTGAAGTTCGTAATGGATACTACAGCCTAGGCCGCAATTATCTCAAATTTTGTATTTAAAATACGTAATGGATACTACAGCCTATGACAGAAAATTGTCTGTGCAGCTCCACGTTTTATAACACCCATGCCTATATATACCTCCCTATATTCGGTATTTTGATGATTTTAGCTACATTATAAACAGATTTTATTCAAGTTTCGCATTTGAGTATTGTAATAGCTTGTGACAAAAGTTGCCTATGCAAGTCCACGTCATCGTATAGACCCTAATATACGGCTACATTCGGAATTGTTAAGATTTTAGCCGAATTTTTAACAGATTTTGTTTTTTTTTAACTATTAAATTTGTACCAAATGGTGGAGGGTATTCAAAGTTCGGCCTGGGCGTACTTACAGCTTTTTTACTTGTTCCATCATAATATATAATACGTAATGACCATTTGTCTTTCCCGTATACAAACAAATCTTTTCCGATTTATTGAGGTAATATATATACATACTGTTAAAGATTCTCAAAAATGCACATCTTTACAATTTCATAGTACATTGTCTCAATGTCAGAATTTCACAAATAAACCAACAATACACCGTTTGTATACCCTCCACCATAGTATGGAGGGTACATTAAGTTTGTCATTCCGTTTGTAACACCTCGAAATATACAATTGAAACCCAACAAAGTATATATTCCTGATCAGCACAAAATTTCATGTCGATTTAGCGGTGTCCATCCGTCTGTGGAAATCACTCTAGCCGCCTCAAAACTCGGCCCGGGCGAACTTACAGCTTTTTTACTTGCTCCATCATAATATATAATACGTAATGACCATTTGTCTTTTCTTTGGTATGATGGCAAATAATTAGAAATAATGACGAGTTGCATTTTAGGTTTATAATTAAATTGTAAATTAAACAACATCTTTAAAGCTCTAAATACAGAATTGTAAACTATTCCTTTAGAAAGTTAGGCTGAAATCGTAAAAATACAGAATATGGAGAGATACAATTTTATGGGTGCTAAACGAAAACGTTGACCGATATAGCTCATCTCCGATCTAGACCTGACTGAAAAAATACAGCTCTATGCTAAATGTTATTACTATCGCATGCCGTGTGGATTTTAGCATGATTACAAACGAAAGAGATAAAGACAGACGTCTAAATCGACTCATTCTCATATATAGATATCATGAAATGAATCATTTTGCTACTACAAATTCACTTCATTTTATATCTAAGCATTCCAATTTTTTTATTTATTGTATTTATTAATTTGAACGTTCATAAGTGTTTGACAGTTTGTGTAAAAATTTCCAGTGCCACTTGGAATTTCATGAGACGTTTTTGCTACATATAAAGCCTCCCAAAATTAATTAAACATTATTTAATTAATTAACACTAGGACCATATCGACGTTATCCATTAAGTAATACCGTGGATAGCAGAAGATTCTTGGAAAATTCTTAAATTCTTTCTTTCGTAGTCCGCATGTCTATGTTTTGTGTTTAAGGTGGTTCGAATTTGAATTAATGTAATTACATGGTAACCGATATTTTCAAAAGATTTATATGAATACACTGTAATTTACAATTCTTAAAAGCATTGTATGGCTACAACCATGTTTTTTATTCAAACTTATACTTAGATTCTCATTCATTGTTGAAAAATGAAATGAAGAGTGAACTCGTTTTAAATTATTTTATAAGCTCAAGTTAACACCGAAACAAAACTGAATTTCTCTTTAGTATTATTGCAATGTTTGCAAGGAAGTTATTGAAATTTTCACACATTTCAGATTAGGAACATTGGACTATATTGCAATCAGTCTTAATAGAATTTACTAAGCAATACGATTCAATGGAGCATAATAATTAGTGTAAATGACATTTCATAGTAACATAACTCCCACAGTCCACCCATATGGGAAGGGCCAGCCGGATTAAATCGTAATTTTCCGCTAATGCTCTGGAAGAAACGACAAAATTTGTACCATTATCAAAAAAGACAACCGCGTGCAACTAATCTGTGGAATGCGGCAAAGAAAGCACCCGACCACAGATTCGAAGACACACATACCCCTTCGTAATCTTGCAAGCCCGACCGGTGAATGATGTGACTTCAAATGGTCCTCTGAAATCCACTCCCGTTGTAAATGCGCTCCGATAATAAAAGGAAACAAATAAATAAAAACAAAAAGCAGTCGCTTTATTGATAAATAAATAATGGGAAAAAGGAAAAAATAGAAAACCAAGAAAGGTGGCGTCGGCGCAAACCAATACTAGTTAGAAAACTGTTAGCTGACAGTTCAATGATGTAACAATAATGAGTAGGTAGTTTTCTAACGAGTTTGCAGCATCAAACACAATGAAAATAGATCGACAACCAAGAGTTGCATTTTCAAATAATGCAACTTAATTAAATTAATATTTCTTGCGTAAACATTTGGCGTCCACCTTGCAACATTATGAATGTTGTAACACAGGTCAAAAAGTATGTTATGTAACATGTATATACTATATAATAAAAAAGGAAATGCAGTGTTTTGTGTGCAATTTAAATTTAATTTGGTAAAGTTCATGTTTTCAAAAATTCGGATTTTTACTATGTTCTATTAATTGTAGCAGACTCCAGACAATACCCAACCAAATATTGTGTATTGTGCTACAGGTAATCCGGGCGTCGTCTGCACCCGATGAGTAGCCACATTTGAATACCCATCCGGGCCCAGCACCAACGCAACCCGACTTGGTCGAAAAAAGATGGGATCTGCTAAAGGCAATCCAAGGAATACCTCCTTGACCCTTTCATTGACGGCTTCGCGAGGGGTGTAAGCGTGTCGAAGATCTGAAACCCTTGCCAATAAAGAGATGCTTTGAGTGACATCATAAAAGGACGTGACCTTGATTCGGCAAAGCCGAATTACATCTAGGTCGGAAGTGGGTAATTTCAATTGGTCTACCATTGTCGCACAAATGAGACTCTGTATTGAGCAAGTATCCAGAACCGGACTGGACTGGAAAAGTCGGTCTGACACAAGGTCGCCACCGATTGTAAAGGCAGTATGTCCAAAGAACATCAGATGAATGACAGAAGGATCGGACGAACGAAATTCGGATCTACTACTCGGACCAGACATAGAGCTTGGGTACGGACGAGACCGCGCGCGGACGGAACATGGGTTGATTACCTCGACCAAAATCTTTTCTATTATCATGCAGCAAAGCATGATGGTCCATACCGCATTTGTAGCAGCTTTTGGTGCTATGGTGCTATTACGCGCTTGGTGCCATTTGCCAAGACAAAGCGTACAATCTTGATGCTGGACCGCAACATTGAGACGCGATTCCAGAATCTTTTCTAAAAATTGTTTGCAGGTGCTCAGCGAGTGCCTGCGCAGACAAACCCGAGAACTATATTTATGTGGAGTATCCGAATCGAACGCAGTAACGGTCGTACTCCCCAATTCTACCAAACAAGCGGTCGCGATTGAATCCACAGCTATGGATTCAGGGTTATTGATATTTAAATCCGCAGGGACGGATTTCGATGAAGTGGCAGCATGTTTATCGGATCCACAGAGACGGATTTGACGGAAAAATTGCGAAATTAGAGATAATTCGAGGTTGAGTGGTCGGTCAAAGCGACACGTTTAGATATGGGCCGCTTTACAACGACAATTCGAGCATGACCATCAATACCCGGGTAAATATTTTCTACTCGGCCTAACTTCCAAGATGTCGGTGGAAGTTGTTCATGACGAATATCTACGAGATCGTCTTTTTGGATTTCGCGTTCGGGAAATTTCCACTTATAGCGCATGTGCAAGCTTTTTAAATATTCCTCTTTCCATCTAAGGCAAAACAAATGAGCAAGGGTCTGTACTTTTCGAAACCTCTTCACGAGCAATAAAAGTTCGTTAGATACTACAGGCTCAGAAGGAGCGAGTAATGGAGCGCCAATTAAAAAATGACCTGGTGTCAAAGCTACTAGTTCATCAGAAACCGGACATAGAGGACGCGAATTCAAACAAGCCTCTATTCTGGCCAGAACGGTTGTCAATTCCCGAACATTTCGAACTTGTCTTCGAAAGTGTTGCTTGAAACTTTTCACTCCAGCTTCCCAGAGTCCACCCATATGTGGAGCACCCGCTGGAATGAAATGCCAATTGAGGCCATGAGTTGCAAATATATTACAGCCCCATTCGCAACTATTCCGAATGAATTCTCGAAAATTCCGACGTAGCTCACGGGAAGCACCCACGAAATTCGTACCGTTGTCCCAAAATATCAAGCTAGGACAACACACAAACATATCCCTTTGCAATCTTATACGCACGGCTAATAAATGACTTGATCTCAAATGGACCGGCGAAGTCGACCCCAGTTGTTGTGAACGATCAATCAATTGTTCTTTCAGGTGGAAGGTATTTGGCTACAATGTCGTTTCTTCTCCAAGATACATACTTTACAATTATGAACCACCGAGAGAATCAAAAATTTTACTCGAGGAATCCAATATTCCATCCTTAGTGTACTAAGCATAAGCTGAACGTCTCCATGAACACATTTTATATGGATGTATTTGACCAAAAATTTCGCGAACCTACTTCTATAGGGGAGAATTATGGGATGGCGTTCCGAATGTGAAAGGCAGGGCGCACGTATAAGACGACCATTAATTCTTATGACACAATTTTCGTCAACAAAAGGATTGAGGGGAACGAGGGAACTGTTTTTAGAAATGGGTTCCTTGTCGATTAGTTTTTTATAGTCTTCAGCGAAATTAAGCTTTTGAGTTGTAATTACGAGGCGAGTACGAACCTCTTTTAATTCTTCAGCAGAAATCCAAGAGTTTGGGTAATTAAATGTAGCCCTATACTGCGAAAGGGTCTGGCGAGTAAATCTTTTAATTCTTCAGCAGAAATCCGAGAGTTTGGGTAATTAAATGTACCCCTATACTGCAAAAGGGTCTGGCGAATAAATCTTAAATCATAGGCCATTGTGCGAAGTCCCTTTTCAAATGAGGAATACCTTTCTAGAAAATCTTCGAAGCAAGGAGGAAAGAATGAAAAATGACACTGAACAGACCACTTTTCAATGTCAGTCCCAATCGGAGCCAGATCTCGAATAGACCAGATCAGATCCGACTTTTTTGCTAAGCCATTCAGGCCCATGCCACCAAAGAGAGCTCACAGCTAAATCGGCGGGCGATGAACCACGACAGAGGCTTCAGAAAAGACGTGTAATTCAGTCGAACGAGGTATTTTTATCAAGTTTACCTTAGGGTAACACTCAACAAATTTGCACCATCCCGAATAAGTAGCAGGCAGCAGGGGCTCGTTAAAATCTCCGGACTAACCAAACCTACCGGGTCACAAAATTTAAGCGATGGAGGATAGAACTTCCCGCTTGTTATAACTGGATTTAGTTTCAATAGGACAAACATCAAAATAAAAGAAATCCAACTTCGCGTTCTATGTAATTCCTAAGGGGTTTGAGCCACTAGCTTCCTCAAACGACAAAACTTGAGCATCAACTAAATGTTCTGGAGGAAAACAATCCAAAATTGACTTGTTATTGGCTGTCCACTTCTTGAATTCAATCTTAGCCGAAGAAAGTGCTCCGATCAACTGGTCCCTAGCATTAAAAGCGGTATCCAGGTCATGTGTTCCAGCCAAAACGTCATCCACGTATCTATGTATTTTGGCTGCGAGCGGATATTCAGACTCAGTATCGTCAGCGAGTTGAAGAAGCGTCCGGATTGCTAAATAAGGCACACAATTAGGGCCGAAAGTCACCATTTGCAATTCGTAGTCGAGAATGGGTTTGGTTGGCGAGTCCCGATAAAGAATTCTTTGAAGCGGTATTTGTTTAGGGTCTACACGTATTTGCATACACATTTGCGTAATGTTTGAATTGAACACGAACCTATAAACTCGCCAACAAGGTAATAAAAATACTAGGTCGAGTTGCAGAGAGGGTCCTACATATAACATGTCGTTTAGACTAATACCGGTCGATGTTTTATTGTAGGCGTTACAAACAGCTCGCAATTGTGTAGTTTTTTTTTTTCAAGATTAATTACCGCATGATGAGGCAAATAACACGAACTATAATTATTACAGGTTGGAATGTCTGTTGACTTCATGTAGCCAAGTTCCAAATACTCGATCAAGACCTTATCATACATTGCTTTCACATCGTTTTTTTTAGATACCGACGATTCATTACGAATAAATTGTCTGAGGACGCTTGGGCTAGATTCTCCCAAATTTAAGTCTTCACCGAACTCAGATCGCAAAGGTAGTGTCACAACATATCTACCTTCCGAGTCCCTACGCGTTGACCTGATATAATTTTCCTTACATATCCGATCTGACGGAGTCATCATTTTCTGTTTAGGGATCTCTTCTAATTCCCAAAAGCGCAACAATGTTTTGTTTAAGGAGTCCTCTTCCGCGACGTCGACCATAGTGATCCGATGATGGGATTGGTCCGGTGACAAGCCATCCAAAAACAGAATTTTGGGCAAGAAAAGTTGCAGAGAGAATCGAACGACACCCCTCTAATAAAATTTTTGAATACAGATTAGCACCCAACAAAAGATCCACTGAACGGGAGTCGAATAAATTATGGTCTGCCAGACGAATATTTGGCATTTGTGCTCTGAAATTAGAAGATACATTGACCAAGGCAAGCTTCCAGAAATAGACGGTAACACCAGCGCACAAGTTTCTAAGTTGACCGATGGATCCAAAGGGCTTACAATCTTCACAATTATTCTGCGAAGGATTAGAAGAGCGAGAAGAATTCGTGTTAGTCATATGACTTCGAAGTTTTTTAACATTAGACTTTGTGGACTGATCATTTCCTCTCATACCATGTAGACACATCAGTGTCTGAATTCGTTCCGACAAAAAGCTATCTAGGTCTTTCCACAACGAAATAGAAGACTTATCTCTAACACTCTGCTCCCATAAGGTTTGTGTAATTTTAGGGAGCTTTGTAAACAGATGAAGCCCGTAAACGGATCCCAATTATCCGTACGAACGTCGTAGATGTACATTGCAGACAAACAGCCATTAATGCCACGCTGGATTTGTTTAAGGCCCGAACAAGTCGCAGTTTCAAGTACCGGGAGAGAAAACAATGTCTTGAACTTACTATGAATCAACAAACGCGGATTATCGTAAGTAGATTTCAACACGTCCCACGCTAGGCCAAAACTGCGGTTAGTTAAGGGGACTTAAGCAAAATTTTCACGAGCGTTAAGTGACAAAGACGCTCGATATTTAAAACAGAATCTCTGCCCTGGGCTTCCTTTGAAATTACTGACGGGGTCTAGTCATCCTGAGAAATATCAAAAGGATCCTGATTTAAAGAAACCACTGAACTAAAAAAGAGTTCAATGACAATTTTCGAGATGGCCGGAATTTATGCAAAATGTTATTAATGAGCGCAACACACTCCATATATAGGTCGTGAACAACCTCATATTTTCTATCGACCACCACAATGTCTTCAGCAGTAGTATTCTAAGCTGTTGATAAATAGTCAAGAAATTTTGCAGAAGAAATTTCTAAATAGACCCATTTTTTATTCAAATACGTATTTTTTTCTTCTAAAATAAGAACATCTAAATCTTCTTCTTTCGCGCCTTTTATTTTAGCACAAAACTTGACCATATTGTCTGACATTCTAGTGAAATTATTAAGAGGATTTAGAGCCATGATGCTGCGAATAATATAAATTCACACGAAACCCAAATAAACCAATGAAAATATCCAGAAATGCTTTTGATATAACAAACAAAAATTAATATTCCAATGAACGAAACGATAAATTCTTTTAAGTTTTGGAATAACATAACTTTCTTTACAAAAAATCCGAAAATTCTATTAGAAAATCGAAAAATCTGCCAAAGAAGTTCAAAAATTCGATTACAAAACATAAAAATCTGCAAACAGTTGAAATCCATCACCAAAAATTTCAAAAAAATTCCAAGAATTCGATTAAGAAATCGAAAAAAAAGTTCGAAAATTCGACAAGAAAATATAAAAGTCAAACAAATAATTCCAAAATATCAGCAAGTAATTCCAAAAAAAAAAAAAAAAACAGAAAATTTCAAAAAATACGAAAAAGACCAAAAAATACGAAAAGAAAAAAAAATTGCAAAAACTTTCACAACAAATTTATTTTCCCTTTAAAAAAGCGACAAATATCCACAAAAGTATACATAAAAACCAAAAAAAAAATCACGAAATATTTAAAACAATATTATATAAGCAAGGTAAAATTTGCAAAAATATTCGATGAAATATACAGAAATAATTATTTTTGCAACTATTTTTAATAAAAACGGGGAAAAATTACTATTTTTATGTCCAAATACAATAAAAATAATAATTTTTACAAACCAAATAATATTCTATAAATGCGGACTGTAGGGTACACGATAATTTAAAATGTCAAAAATTGCCTTTAAATGTAATTACACACGCCACAATTCAATTAGCAAAAAATATTTTCGGAACAGTGTTTGGCTTGCTTGTTTGGGATACCATAGTATTTTGTTGTTGCAAAAAAAAAAAAACGGTCGACGAAGGGGTTTTTGTTGTAACAGACAAAACAAACTTACATGGTTATGTTACTTCTCAAATGTGTATTATGTCTTTTGGTATTGAAAATGGGCCATGTAAGTCCACTTCTTCGAGCCCCCATATAACGGTACCACCCGATATTCGGTATTTGGATGATTTTAGCGACATTATTTACCGGAATCGTTTCAAATTTGGCATTTGAAGTTCGTAATGGATACTACATCTTAAGATAGAAAATGAGCCATGTAGGTCCACGTCTTCGTATAGCCCCCATATAACGGTAGTTCCCGATATTTAATATTTTGATGATTTTAGAGACATTATTTAACGGAACTATTTCAAATTTAGAATTTGAAGTTCGTAATGGATACTACAGCCTAGGCCGCAATTATCTCAAATTTTGTATTTAAAATTCGTAATGGATACTACAGCCTATGACAGAAAATTGTCTGTGCAGCTCCACGTTTTATAACACCCATGCCTATATATACCTCCCTATATTCGGTATTTTGATGATTTTAGCTACATTATAAACAGATTTTATTCAAGTTTCGCATTTGAGTATTGTAATAGCTTGTGACAAAAGTTGCCTATGCAAGTCCACGTCATCGTATAGACCCTAATATACGGCTACATTCGGTATTGTTAAGATTTTAGCCGAATTTTTAACAGATTTTGTTTTTTTTAACTATTAAATTTGTACCAAATGGTGGAGGGTATTCAAAGTTCGGCCTGGGCGAACTTACAGCTTTTTTACTTGTTCCATCATAATATATAATACGTAATGACCATTTGTCTTTCCCGTATACAAACAAATCTTTTCCGATTTATTGAGGTAATATATATACATACTGTTAAAGATTCTCAAAAATGCACATCTTTACAATTTCATAGTACATTGTCTCAATGTCAGAATTTCACAAATAAACCAACAATACACCGTTTGTATACCCTCCACCATAGTATGGAGGGTACATTAAGTGTGTCATTCCGTTTGTAACACCTCGAAATATACAATTGAAACCCAACAAAGTATATATTCCTGATCAGCACAAAATTTCATGTCGATTTAGCGGTGTCCATCCGTCTGTGGAAATCACTCTAGCCGCCTCAAAACTCGGCCCGGGCGAACTTACAGCTTTTTTACTTGCTCCATCATAATATATAATACGTAATGACCATTTGTCTTTCCCGTACACAAATAAATCTTTTCCGATTTATTGAGGTAATATATATACATACTGTCAAAGATTCTCAAAAATTCACATCTTTACAATTTCATAGTACATTGTGTCAATGTCACAAATACTCCAAGAATACACCGTTTTCATACCCTCCACCATAGTAGAAGTAGATTGCTAAAATTTTACTCAAATGTATATTATGTCTTCGGTATTTTGAAGATTTCAGCGACAATATTCATCAGAATTTATTCAAATTTGGTATTTGATGTTTGTAATGGGTGCTTCAGCCTATGACAGGAGATTGTCTGTGCAGGTCAACGTCTTCGTATGGGCCCCATATAACGGTACCTCCCGATATTCAATATTTTGATTGAAAATTGTTTCAAATTTGGTATTTAAAGTTCGTAATGGATACTACAGCCTAAGACAGAAAATTTTTTGTGCAGGTCCACGTCTTCGGTCTTCGGTATTTTACTGATTTTAGGGACATTTTTCACCAGAATTGTTTCAAATTTGGTAATTGAAGTTGACAGTCAGCCTTTTATTTAAAAGTTTATAACCGTTGAAATCTGTCTGCTCCTATTTACTAAATCCTTGTTGTAGCTGTAGAGACCGATTCCAACGAAGATTTGACAACCTATTTGATATTCCGCCAACCTTTAGATATCTATGTGTCAACACACATACAATACAGTTGAGTTGGATAAATCGAGACGATTGAATCGCAAGCTAACCATCGCGCTTTATTGTAAGCTGAGCACAAATAGTTGTACAAACTAAAACGTAATATCGTTTACCAAACCAATAAATAAACGGCAATCTGTAAAAACTTTTCTAAAACTATCTTGTTTTCATTATTTGTTTTTTATGTACACCGCCTTTAAGTTTGGACGGTCACACATACGTATTGGTGTACCATAAGCCAAATGAGAGAATTTGGCTGACACTTGTTCCTCTGAGTCTCTTAGTACGGATCTAAGGCTCGCCCTTCGAGCCGGGTACAATCCAAAGTCTACCTACCCTGTAATTCGAGTCGGAAACAATCCAGAGACTTAATTAACATTGGTACCTACGAACCGCGATAAGGAACATCCCTTTCCTTAACACTAGAAAATTTAGTTAATTTTTTTGATTGTTGAATTCACGACAAAGACAATACTTAAAAAAATTAGATATTTAAATTATTATGTATAACAACAGATTATATATTTAAAAAATTTGCGACAAAGGTCCATTATTTTATATTTCAGTGATTTTAGTCCTAATACAATTCTGCATTTTGTTCTCATTGCATGCAACCCGACCATATGAAAGTAGTAGCTTCATATTTCGGTATAATTAAATTGAAATGAAGTGATTAAAAAATTTAGAATAGAAGTAACAATTACCATCACATTATGCACCAATTTTACCATTTTATGCGATTTTCTAAATGTTACCCTTTTTTGCAAATGGGCACAAATTATTGAAGTCAGTTTTGCAGTTATTGAGTTTTAAGCATAGTAACTAACATCACTTTCTTTTATATATAGATACACAAAAAAGACTTTTTTTCTAACACAATCGTTTTTATACCCTCCACCCACAAAGTATATATATTGTTGATCAGCATAAAATTCTATGTCGATTTATCAATGTCCGTCCGTCTGTGGAAATCACTCTAGCTTCCGAACGAAATGAAGTAGATTGATAAAATTTTACTCAAATATGTACTATATATCGGCAGGACTTTTCGTATTGAAAATGTGTCATGTAGGTCCACGTTTTGCTATATTCCCCATAAAATGGCACCTCCCTTTTATCGGTATTTTGGTCATTTAAGCGACATTATTTACCGGAATTGTTTCAAATATGGTATTTGATGCTCGAAATGAACGCCACAGCACAAAACAGAAAATGGGCCATGTATAGCCCCCATGTAACGGTACCCCTGTATATTCGGTATTTTGATGATTTTAGCGACATTATTTACCGCATTTGTTTCAAATTTAGTATTTGAAGTTCGTAATGGATGCTTCATCCTAAGACAGAAAATGAGTCATTGAGGTCCACGTCTTCGTATAGCCCCCATACAACGGTACCCCCCGATATTCGGTATTTTGATGATTTTAGTGACATTATTTACCGGAACTATTTCAAATTTAGAATTTGAAGTTCGTAATGAATACTACAGCCTAGGCCGAAATTATCTCAAATTTTGTATTTAAAATTCGTAATGGATACTACAGCCTATGACAGAAAATTGTCTGTGTAGCTCCACGTTTTATAACACCCATGCCTATATATACCTTCCTATATTCGGTATTTTGATGACTAGCTACATTATAAACAGATTTTTTTCAAGATTCTAATTTGAATATTGTAATAGCTTGTGACAAAAGTTGATACTACAGCCTAAGACAGAAAATTGTCTGTGCAGGCCCCCGTATTCGTATAGCCCCCACATAACGGTACCTCCCGATATTCGGTATTTTGTTTATTTTAGCGACATAATTAACCGGAATAGTTTCAAATTTAGTAAATGAAGTCCGTAATAGATACTACGGCCTAAGACAAAAAAACGCCTGTGCAGGTCCATGTCTTAATAGAGCCCCCATGTAACGGTACCTCCCGATATTCGGAATTTTAATGATTTTAAGGACATTTTTCACCAGAATTGTTTCAGATTTGGTATTTGAAGTTCGTAATGGATACTACAGCCTACGACAGAAAATTGTCTGTGCAGGTCCACGTCTTCGTATATCCCCCATATAAGGGTACCTCCCTATATTCGGTATATTAATGATTTAAGGGACATTTTCACCAGAATTGTTTCAAATTAGATATTTGAAGTTCGTAATGGATACTACAGCGTACGACAGAAAATTGTCTGTATCTTCCGTATTTAGATGATTTTAGCAACATAATTCTCCAGAATTGTTTCCCTAAAATACCGATATTCGGTATTTTTCACCAGATTTGTTTCAAATTAGATATTTGAAGCTCGTAATGGACAGCGTACGACAGAAAATTGTCTGTGTCTTCCGTATTTAGATGATTTTAGCAACATAATTCACCGGAATTGTTTCAAGTTTGGCATTGATGGTCGTAGTGAACGCTACAGCCTATGACAGGAGATTGTCTGTGCAGGTTCACGTCTTCGCATAGCCCCTATATAATGGTACCTCCCGATATTCGGGGTTTTGATGATTTTTGTGACATTATTCACCGATATTTTAATGACTTTTGCTAAATTATTCAATGAATGTTTTTTCTAAATTTCGCAATTGAGTATTGTAATATTGTAATTGCTTATGACAAAGTTACCTATGCAGGTCCATTACGCCATATTGACCCTAATATAACGGCTACATTCGGTATTTCTAAGAATTTAACAGAATTTTAACCCGATTTTATTGTTTTTAAGAATTGCCAATTCGTTCCAAATGGTGCAGGGTATTTAAAGTTGGGCCCTGCCGAACTTACAGTTATTTTACTTGTATTATAAATATTTTTTTCATTTCAACTCTTATATTTTCTTTTCACCTGTAGTGACTTTTAAGTTAAAAAACACAATTTTTTTAGCGGTTGAGTTGCTTAACCAACAGGTAATGTACCTGCGACACCAATTCGTTTTAAATATTTGTTTCATGCATATTTTATCTTTTTCCATCATAATATGTGATACGTAATGACCATTTGTCTTTCCCGTCCACAAATAAATCCTTTCCGATTTATTGAGGTAATATATATACATACTGTTAAAGATTCTCAAAAATGCACATCTTTACAATTTCATAGAACATTGCCTCAATGTCACCATTTCACAAATACTCCAAAAATACACCGTTTTCATACCCTCCACCTCGAAATATACAAAGTATATATTCTTGATCAGCACAAAATTCTATGTTGATTTAGCGATCTCGCTAGCCCCCATATAACGGTACCTCCCGATATTCGGTATTTTAAAGATTTTAGCGACAATATTCATCAGAATTATTCAAATTTGGTATTTGATGGTTGTAATGGGTGCTTCAGCCTATGACAGGAGATTGTCTGTGCAGGTTCACGTCTTCGTATATCCCCCATATAAGGGTACCTCCCTATATTCCGTATATTAATGATTTAAGGGACATTTTCACCAGATTTGTTTCAAATTAGATATTTGAAGCTCGTAATGGATACTACAGAAAATTGTCTGTGTCTTCCGCATTTAGATGATTCTAGCAACATAATTCACCGGAATTGTTTCAAGTTTGGTATTAGATTAGGTTGTAGTGGACGCTACAGCCTATGACAGAAGATTGTCTGTGTAGGTTCACGTCTTCGTATAGACCCTATATAACGGTACCCCCCGATATTCAGTATTTTGATGATTTTAGCGACGTTATTTACCGCAATTGTTTCAAATTTGGTATTTGATGCTCGTAATGAACGTTAAGCACAAAACAGAAATTGGGCCATGTAGGTCCACGTCTTCGTATAGACCCTATATAACGGTACCCCCCGATATTCGGTATTTTGATGATTTTAGCGACATTATTCACCGGAATTGTTTCAAATTTGGCATTTGAAGTTCGAAACAGGTACTACAGCATAAAACAGAAAATGGGTTATATAGGTCCACGTCCTTGTATAGACCCCATATAACGGTATCTCCCGATATTCGGTATTTTGATGATTTTGGAGACATAATTACCGGGATTTGTTTCAATTTTGGTATTTGAAGTTCGTAATGGATACTACATCCTAAGATAGATAATGAGCCATGTAGGTCCACGTCTTCGTATAGCCCCCATATAACGGTAGCTCCCGATATTCAATATTTTGATGATTTTAGAGACATAATTACCGGGATTTGTTTCAATTTTGGTATTTGAAGTTCGTAATGGATACTACATCCTAAGATAGATAATGAGCCATGTAGGTCCACGTCTTCGTATAGCCCCCATATAACGGTAGCTCCCGATATTCAATATTTTGATGATTTTAGAGACATTATTTACCGGAACTATTTCAAATTTAGAATTTGAAGTTCGTAATGAATACTACAGCCTAGCCCGAAATTATTTCAAATTTTGTATTTAAAATTCGTAATGGATACTACAGCCTATGACAGAAAATTGTCTGTGCAGCTCCACGTTTTATAACACCCATGCCTATATATACCTCCCTATATTCGGTATTTTGATGATTTTAGCTACATTATAAACAGATTTTTTTCAAGTTTCGAATTTGAATATTGTAATAGCTTGTGACAAAAGTTGCCTATGCAGGTCCACGTCATCATATAGACCCTAATACACGGCTACATTCGGTATTGTTAAGATTTTAGCCGAATTTTTAACAGATTTTGTTTTTTTTAATTATTAAATGTGTACCAAATGGTGGAGGGTATTCAAAGTTCGGCCTGGGCGAACTTACAGCTTTTTTACTTGTTCCATCATAATATATAATACGTAATGACCATTTGTCTTTCCCGTATACAAACAAATCTTTTCCGATTTATTGAGGTAATATATATACATACTGTTAAAGATTCTCAAAAATGCACATCTTTACAATTTCATAGTACATTGTCTCAATGTCAGAATTTCACAAATAAACCAACAATACACCGTTTGTATACCCTCCACCATAGTATGGAGGGTACATTAAGTTTGTCATTCCGTTTGTAACACCTCGAAATATACAATTGAAACCCAACAAAGTATATATTCCTGATCAGCACAAAATTTCATGTCGATTTAGCGGTGTCCATCCGTCTGTGGAAATCACTCTAGCCGCCTCAAAACTCGGCCCGGGCGAACTTACAGCTTTTTTACTTGCTCCATCATAATATATAATACGTAATGACCATTTGTCTTTCCCGTACACAAATAAATCTTTTCCGATTTATTGAGGTAATATATATACATACTGTCAAAGATTCTCAAAAATTCACATCTTTACAATTTCATAGTACATTGTGTCAATGTCACAAATACTCCAAGAATACACCGTTTTCATACCCTCCACCATAGTAGAAGTAGATTGCTAAAATTTTACTCAAATGTATATTATGTCTTCGGTATTTTGATATTCGGTATTTTGAAGATTTCAGCGACAATATTCATCAGAATTTATTCAAATTTGGTATTTGATGTTTGTAATGGGTGCTTCAGCCTATGACAGGAGATTGTCTGTGCAGGTCAACGTCTTCGTATGGGCCCCATATAACGGTACCTCCCGATATTCAATATTTTGATTGAAAATTGTTTCAAATTTGGTATTTAAAGTTCGTAATGGATACTACAGCCTAAGACAGAAAATTTTTTGTGCAGGTCCACGTCTTCGGTCTTCGGTATTTTACTGATTTTAGGGACATTTTTCACCAGAATTGTTTCAAATTTGGTAATTGAAGTTGACAGTCAGCCTTTTATTTAAAAGTTTATAACCGTTGAAATCTGTCTGCTCCTATTTACTAAATCCTTGTTGTAGCTGTAGAGACCGATTCCAACGAAGATTTGACAACCTATTTGATATTCCGCCAACCTTTAGATATCTATGTGTCAACACACATACAATACAGTTGAGTTGGATAAATCGAGACGATTGAATCGCAAGCTAACCATCGCGCTTTATTGTAAGCTGAGCACAAATAGTTGTACAAACTAAAACGTAATATCGTTTACCAAACCAATAAATAAACGGCAATCTGTAAAAACTTTTCTAAAACTATCTTGTTTTCTTTATTTGTTTTTTATGTACACCGCCTTTAAGTTTGGACGGTCACACATACGTATTGGTGTACCATAAGCCAAATGAGAGAATTTGGCTGACACTTGTTCCTCTGAGTCTCTTAGTACGGATCTAAGGCTCGCCCTTCGAGCCGGGTACAATCCAAAGTCTACCTACCCTGTAATTCGAGTCGGAAACAATCCAGAGACTTAATTAACATTGGTACCTACGAACCGCGATAAGGAACATCCCTTTCCTTAACACTAGAAAATTTAGTTAATTTTTTTGATTGTTGAATTCACGACAAAGACAATACTTAAAAAAATTAGATATTTAAATTATTATGTATAACAACAGATTATATATTTAAAAAATTTGCGACAAAGGTCCATTATTTTATATTTCAGTGATTTTAGTCCTAATACAATTCTGCATTTTGTTCTCATTGCATGCAACCCGACCATATGAAAGTAGTAGCTTCATATTTCGGTATAATTAAATTGAAATGAAGTGATTAAAAAATTTAGAATAGAAGTAACAATTACCATCACATTATGCACCAATTTTACCATTTTATGCGATTTTCTAAATGTTACCCTTTTTTGCAAATGGGCACAAATTATTGACGTCAGTTTTGCAGTTATTGAGTTTTAAGCATAGTAACTAACATCACTTTCTTTTATATATAGATACACAAAAAAGACTTTTTTTCTAACACAATCGTTTTTATACCCTCCACCCACAAAGTATATATATTGTTGATCAGCATAAAATTCTATGTCGATTTATCAATGTCCGTCCGTCTGTGGAAATCACTCTAGCTTCCGAACGAAATGAAGTAGATTGATAAAATTTTACTCAAATATGTACCATACATCGGCAGGACTTTTCGTATTGAAAATGTGTCATGTAGGTCCACGTTTTGCTATATTCCCCATAAAATGGCACCTCCCTTTTATCGGTATTTTGGTCATTTAAGCGACATTATTTACCGGAATTGTTTCAAATATGGTATTTGATGCTCGTAATGAACGCCACAGCACAAAACAGAAAATGGGCCATGTATAGCCCCCATGTAACGGTACCTCCCGATATTCGGTATTTTGTTTATTTTAGCGACATAATTAACCGGAATAGTTTCAAATTTAGTAAATGAAGTCCGTAATAGATACTACGGCCTAAGACAAAAAAACGCCTGTGCAGGTCCATGTCTTAATAGAGCCCCCATGTAACGGTACCTCCCGATATTCGGAATTTTAATGATTTTAAGGACATTTTTCACCAGAATTGTTTCAAGTTTGGAATTGATGGTCGTAGTGGACGCTACCGCCTATGACAGGAGATTGTCTGTGCAGGTTCACGTCTTCGCATAGCCCCTATATAATGGTACCTCCCGATATTCGGGGTTTTGATGATTTTTGTGACATTATTCACCGATATTTTAATGACTTTTGCTAAATTATTCAATGAATGTTTTTTCTAAATTTCGCAATTGAGTATTGTAATATTGTAATTGCTTATGACAAAGTTACCTATGCAGGTCCATTACGTCATATTGACCCTAATATAACGGCTACATTCGGAATTTCTAAGAATTTAACAGAATTTCAACCCGATTTTATTGTTTTTAAGAATTGCCAATTCGTTCCAAATGGTGCAGGGTATTTAAAGTTGGGCCCTGCCGAACTTACAGTTATTTTACTTGTATTATAAATATTTTTTTCATTTCAACTCTTATATTTTCTTTTCATCTGTAGTGACTTTTAAGTTAAAAAACACAATTTTTTTAGCGGTTGAGTTGCATTTACTTAACCAACAGGTAATGTACCTGCGACACCAATTCGTTTTAAATATTTGTTTCATGCATATTTTATCTTTTTCCATCATAATATGTGATACGTAATGACCATTTGTCTTTCCCGTCCACAAATAAATCCTTTCCGATTTATTGAGGTAATATATATACATAATGTTAAAGATTCTCAAAAATGCACATCTTTACAATTTCATAGAACATTGCCTCAATGTCACCATTTCACAAATACTCCAAAAATACACCGTTTTCATACCCTCCACCTCGAAATATACAAAGTATATATTCTTGATCAGCACAAAATTCTATGTCGATTTAGCGATCTCCATCCGCCTGTCCTTCTGTGGAAATCGCTCTAGCTTCCGAAAGAATTGAAGTAAATTGCTAAAATTTTCCTCAAATGTATATCATGTCTGCAGGACTTTTGGTATTGAAAATGGGAAATGTCGGTCCACGTTTTGGTATAGCCCCCATATAACGGTACCTCCCGATATTCGGTATTTTAAAGATTTTAGCGACAATATTCATCAGAATTATTCAAATTTGGTATTTGATGTTTGTAATGGGTGCTTCAGCCTATGACAGGAGATTGTCTGTGCAGGTCCACGTCTTCGTATATCCCCCATATAAGGGTACCTCCCTATATTCCGTATATTAATGATTTAAGGGACATTTTCACCAGATTTGTTTCAAATTAGATATTTGAAGTTCGTAATGGATACTACAGCGTACGACAGAAAATTGTCTGTGTCTTCCGCATTTAGATGATTCTAGCAACATAATTCACCGGAATTGTTTCAAGTTTGGTATTAGATTAGGTTGTAGTGGACGCTACAGCCTATGACAGAAGATTGTCTGTGTAGGTTCACGTCTTCGTATAGACCCTATATAACGGTACCCCCCGATATTCAGTATTTTGATGATTTTAGCGACGTTATTTACCGCAATTGTTTCAAATTTGGTATTTGATGCTCGTAATGAACGTTAAGCACAAAACAGAAATTGGGCCATGTAGGTCCACGTCTTCGTATAGCCCCCATATAACGGTAGCTCCCGATATTCAATATTTTGATGATTTTAGAGACATTATTTACCGGAACTATTTCAAATTTAGAATTTGAAGTTCGTAATGAATACTACAGCCTAGCCCGAAATTATCTCAAATTTTGTATTTAAAATTCGTAATGGATACTACAGCCTATGACAGAAAATTGTCTGTGCAGCTCCACGTTTTATAACACCCATGCCTATATATACCTCCCTATATTCGGTATTTTGATGATTTTAGCTACATTATAAACAGATTTTTTTCAAGTTTCGAATTTGAATATTGTAATAGCTTGTGACAAAAGTTGCCTATGCAGGTCCACGTCATCATATAGACCCTAATACACGGCTACATTCGCTATTGTTAAGATTTTTACAGAATTTTTAACAGACATTATTTTTTTTTAACAGACATTATTTTTTTTCGGCCCGGGCGAACTTACAGCTTTTTTATTTGTTCCATCATAATATATAATACGTAATGACCATTTGTCTTTCCCGTATACAAATAAATCTTTTCCGATTTATTGAGGTAATATATATACATACTGTTAAAGATTCTCAAAAAATCACATCTTTACAATTTCATAGTACATTGTCTACACCGTTTTCATACCCTCCACCATAGTAGAAGTAGAAGTAGATTGCTAAAATTTTGCTCAAATGTATATTATGTCTGTAGGACTTTTGGTATTGAAAATGGGCCATGTCGGTCCACATTTTGGTATAGCCCCCATACAACGGTACTCCCTATATTCGGCATTTTGAAGATATTAGCGACAATATTCGTCAGAATTTATTCAAATTTTGTATTTGATGTTTGTAATGGGTGCTTCAGCCTATGACAGGAGATTGTCTGTGCAGGTCCACGTCTTCGTATGGGCCCGTATAAAGGTACCTACCGATATTTGGTATCTTGATGATTTTTGCGACTTTATTCACAAAAATTGTTTCAAATTTGGTATTTAAAGTTCGAATGGATACTACAGCCTAAGACAGAAAATTGTTTGTGCAGTTCCACGTCTCCGGTCTGCGGTATTTTAATCATTTTAGGGACATTTTTCACCACAATTGTTTCAAATTTGGTAATTGGAGTTCGTAATGGATACTACAGCCTAAACCAGAAAATTGTCTGTGAAGTCCACGTTTTCGTATAGTCCCCAAATAACGGTACCTATCGATATTCGGTTTTTTGATTATTTTAGCGACATAATTAACCGGAATAGTTTCAAATTTAGTAAATGAAGTTCGTAATAGATACTACAGCCTAAGACAGAACAAGTAAAAAAGCTGTAAGTTCGGCCGGGCCGAACTTTTAATACCCTCCACCATTTGGTACAAATTTGGCATTTTCTAATAAATAAAATCCGTTAAAAATTCTGTTAAAATCTTAAGAATACCGAATGCTTATACGACGACGTGGCCAGCATAGGCAACTTTTGTCATAAGTTATTACACTATTTAAATGCGAAACTTGAAGAAAAATCTGTTTATAATCTAGCTAATATCATTAAAATACCGAATATGGGGGGTACCGTTATATGGGGGCTATACGAAGACATGGACCTGCACAGACAATTTTCTGGCATGAGCTGAAGTATCCATTCCGAAATTCACATGCGAAATTTGAAACAATCCCGGTAAATAATGCCGCTAAAATCATCAAAATACCGAATATCGGCGGGTACGGTATATGGGGGCTATATGAAGACGTGGACCTATATGGCCCATTTTCTGTTTTATGCTGCAGTATCTATTACGAACTTCAAACACCAAATTTGGAACAATTTCGCTGAATAATTTCGCTAAAATCATAAAAATACTGAATATCGGGAGGTACAGTTATATGGGGGCTATATGAAAACTTGGACCTACATGGCCCATTTACGAACTTAACCTGCCTACTGGCAAAATATACATGTGTGCAAAATTTTAGCCTTCTATCTCAATTTGTTCGAAAGATAGCGTGATTACAACAGACAGACAGACAGACAGACAGACAGACACACAGACAGACAGACGGACATGGCTAAATCGTCTTAGAATTTTACGCTGATCAAGAATATATATATTTTGTTGGGTCTGACATGAGTATTTCGAGGAGTTACAAACGGAATGACAAAATTAATATACCCTCCACAGTATGGTGGAGGGTATAAAAACGCCTGTGCAGGTCCACGTCTTAGTAGAGCCCCCATGTAACGGTACCTCCCGATATTCGGTATTTTAATGATTTTAAGGGCATTTTTCACCAGAATTGTTTCAAATTTGATATTTGAAGTTCGTAATGGATACTACAGCCTACGGCAGAAAATTGTCTGTGCAGGATAACGTCCTCGTATAGCTCCCATATGAGGGTACCTCCCGATATTCAATATTTTGATGATTTTTGCGAATTTATTTACGTAATGACCATTTGTCTTTCCCGTATACAAATAAATCTTTTCCGATTTATTGAGGTAATATATATACATACTGTTAAAGGTTCTCAAAAATTCATATCTTTACAATTTCATAGTACATTGTCTACACCGTTTTCATACCCTCCACCATAGTAAAAGTAGAAGTAGATTGCTAAAATTTTGCTCAAATGTATATTATGTCTGTAGGACTTTTGGTATTGAAAATGGGCCATGTCGGTCCACATTTTGGTATAGCCCCCATACAACGGTACTCCCGATATTCGGTATTTTAATGATTTAAGGGACATTTTCACCAGAATTGTTTCAAATTTAGTAAACGTAGCTCGTAATGGATACTACAGCCTAAGACAGAAAATCGTCTGTGCAGTTCCACGTCTTAGTAGAGCCCCCATATAACGGTACCTGCCGGTATTCGGTATTTTAGGGATATTTTTCACCAGATTTGTTTCAAATTTAGTAAACGTAGTTCGTAATGGATACTACAGCGTACGACAGGAAATTGTCTGTGTCTTCCGTATTTAGATGATTTTAGCGACATAATTCAACGGAATTGTTTCAAATTTGATATTTGAAGTTCGTAATGGTAGTATCCATTACGACAGAAAATTGTCTGTGCAGGTCCACGTCTTCATATAGCCCCCATATAATTGTACCTCCCTATATTCGGTATTTTAATGATTAAAGGGACATTTTCACCAGAATTGTTTCAAATTTAGTAAACGTAGTTAGTAATGGAAACTACAGTCTATGACAGAAAGTCGTCTGTGCAGGTTCACGTCTTCGTATAGCCCCCATATAAGGGTACCTCCCAATATTCGGTATTTTGATTTTATCGCCATTATATATAGTAATGGCATTTGAATATAGTAATGGCTTATGACAAAGTTACCTATGCATGTCCATGTCGTCGTATTGACCCTAATATAACGGCTATATTCGGTATTTCGAAGAATTTAACAGAATTTTTAACCGATTTCATTGTTATTGAGAATTGCCAATTCGTTCCAAATGGTGCAGGGTATTTAAAGTTGGACCCTGAGGAACTTACAGTTTTTTTACTTGTATTATATATATTTTTTTTTTGCATTTCAAACTCTTATATTTTCTTTTCAACTGTAGTGACTTTTAAGTTAAAAAACACAAATTTTTAAGCGGTTGATTTCCATTTACTTAACCAACAGGTAATGTGCCTGCGGCACAAATTCGTTTTAAATATTTGTTTCATGAATATTTTAGCTTTTTCCATCATAATATGTAATACATAATGACCATTTGTCTTTCTCGTCCACAAATAAATCCTTTCCGGTTTATTGAGTTAATATATATACAAACTGTTAAAGATTCTCAAAAAAGGAACATCTTTAAAATTTCATAGTACATTGTCTCAATGTCACAATTTCACTAATACACCAAAAATACACCGTTTGTATACCCTCCACCATAGTATGGAGGGTATATTAAGTTTGTCATTCCGTTTGTAACACCTAGAAATATACATTTGAAACCCAACAAAGTATATATTCTTGATCAGCATAAAATTCCATGTCGATTTAGCGATGTCCATCCGTCTGTGGAAATCACTCTAGCCTCCGAACGAATTGAAGTAGATTGCTAAAATTTTACTCAAATGTATATTATGTCTGCAGGACTTTTGGTATTGAAAATGGCCCATGTCGGAACACGTTTTGGTACCCCCCGATACTCGGTATTTTGTAGACTTTAGCGACAATATTCATCAGATTTTATTAAAATTTGGTATTTGATGTTTGTAATGGATGCTTCAGCCTATGATAGGAGATTGTCTGTGCAGGTCCAGGTCTTCGTATGGCCCCTATATAAGCGTACCTCCCTATATTGGGTATTTTATTGATTTTAGGGACATTTTTCACTAAAATTGTTTCAAATTCGATATTTGAAGTTCGTATTGGATACTACAGCCTAAGACAGAAAATTGTCTGTGTCTTCCGTATTTAGATGATTTTAGCGACATAATACACCGGAATTGTTTCAAGCTTGGTATTTGATGCTCATAAGGGTACCTCCCGATCTTTCTTATTTAGATGATTTTAGCGACATTATTCACCGGAATTGTTTTAAGTTTGGTATTTGAAGTTCACAATGAATACTACAGCCTAAGACAGAAAATTGTCTGCGCAGGTCCACGTCTTCGTATGGTTCCCGTATAACGTTACCTCTAGATATTCGGTATTTTAATGACTTTGGCTAAATTATTAACCGAATTTTTTTTTCGCATTTGAATATTGTAATATTGTAATGGCTTATGACAAAGTTACCTATAGTTACCTATATTAAGTTTGTCATCCCGTTTGTAACACCTCGAAATATACATTTGAGACCCAGAAAAGTATATAATCTTGATCAGCATAAAATTCTATGTCGATTTAGCGATGTCCATCTGTCTGTCCGTCTGAGGAAATCGCATTAAGGTAAAATTTTACTCAAATGAATGTTATGCTGCAGGACTTTTGGTATTAAAAATGGACATGTAGGTCCACGTTTTGGTATAGCTCCCATATAACAGTACCTCCCGATATTCACTATTTTAAAGATTTTAGCGACAATATTCATCAGAATTTTTTCAAATTTGGTACTTGAAGTTCGCAATGAATACTACAGCCCAAGGCAAAAATTGTCTGTGCAGGTCCACGCCTTCGTATAGCCCCCATATAACGGTACCTCTCGATATTCGGTACATTAAAGATTTTAGCGAATTTATTCACCTGTTTCAACTTTAATATTTAAAGTTCGATAGAAGATAGAAAATTATCTGTGCAGGTTCACGTCTTCGTAGAGTCCCATAAAACGGTACCTCCCTATATTCGGTATTTTGGTGATTTTAGCGAATTTATTCACCGGAATTGTTTCAAAATTGGTATTTAAAGTTGGTAGTTGATACTACAGCCTAAGACAGAAAATTGTCTGGGCAGGTCCACGTCTTCGTAGAGCCCCCATAAAACGGTACATCCCGATATTTGGTATTTTAATGACTTTATGAACATTTTAACCAGAATTGTTTCAAATTTCGCATTTAAAGTTCGTAATGGATACTAAGATAGAAAAATATCTCTGCAGGTCCACGCCTTCGTATAGCCCCATATAACAGTACCTCCCGATATTCGGTATTTTGAAGATTTTAGCGAATTTATTCACCGGAATTGTTTCAAATTTGGTATTTAAAGTTTGTAGAGGATACTACAGCTTAAGAGAGGAAAATTGTCTGGGCAGGTCCACACCTTCATATAGCCCCCATATAAGGGTACCTCCCGATATTCGGTATTTTAATGATTTTAGGGACATTTTTCACCAGAATTGTTTCAAATTTGATATTTGAAGTTCGTAATGGATATTATAGCCTGCGACAGAAAATTGTCTGTGCAGGTCCACGTTTTCGTATAGCCCCCATATAAGGGTACCTCCCTATATTCTGTATTTTGATTTTATCGCCATTATAACCGACTTTTTTTAAGTTTCGCATTAGAATAAAGTAATGGCTTATGACAAAGTTACATATGCAAGTCCATGCCGTCGTATTGACCCTAATATAAAATGCTACATTCGGTATTTCTAAGATTTTAACAGAATTTTTAAGGGATTTTATGGTTTTTGAGAATTGTCAAATTCGTTCCAAATGTTGTAGGATGTTCAAAGTTCAGCCCGGCCGAACTTTCTATTTGAACGGCATTTTTGATGGATTGGTTTTTTTTTTGTATATTTTCAAATTCCTTCCGAATGGTGGAGGGTAAATAATTTCAATCCCTTATTTATTTCCAACCTAGAAGTTTTTCTCCCCTTTTTCCCTTCAATATTTAGCCACATTTCCCATCCTACGCTAATAATTCATACAAACCCAAACATAAATTCATACCTACATGATATTATGCTCCAGAAATATTGTCGCTTTTAAAAAATCCAATAACCAAAATTCATAACACTTAATAATATTAAATTCTGTACAGGGTTGCCCATATTCGACGGACCTTTGGGCCCATTCCAATCGACGAGGCTTGTCCGCAGGCAACATTCTTTGCGTCAATTGAATTTTGTACGGGAACAAATGCAAATCAATGCGAATAACCCGTTGTAAAGTGGACCGAGCCATGCCGATCTGCTGAGAACGGCTTTTTTATTGGTATTGTATTGGTTCATGGTAAAAATCTGCTTGGACTGACGCTTCAAACGCGGTATGTCACTAAGCGATGTGACATCTCTGTCAAAAGTTATGGCGTTGCCAGATGGGTCCGTCGAATATGGGCAACCCTGTATATCTTTATTCATTTCAAACTCTCATATTTTCTTTTCTCCTGTAGTGACTTTTGAGTTAAAAACACAACAACCTTTTTTATCGGTTGATTTGCAATTATCTATCCACCAGTTAATGTGCTCGCGACACAAAATTCGTTTTCAATATTTTTTTATGAATATTTTATCTTTTTCCACCATAATATGTAATACGTAATGACCATTTGTCTTTCCCGTAAACAAATAAATCTTTTCCGATTTATTGAGGTAATATATAAACATATTGTTAAAGATTCTCAAAAATTCACATCTTTAAATTTTATAGTATTTTGTCTCAATCTCACAATTTTACACATACACCAAAAATACACCGGTTTTATACCCTCCACCATAGTATGGAGGGTATATTAAGTTTGTCATTCAGTTTGTAACACCCAGATATATACATTTTAAACCCAATAAAGTATATATATTCTTGATCAGCATACAATTATATGCCAATTTAGCGATGTCCATCCGTCTGTGGAAATCGCTCTAGCTTCCAAACGAATTGAAGTAAAATTTTACTGGAGTGTATATTACGTCTGCAGGACTTTTGGTATTGAAAATGGGCCATGTTGGTCCATGGTTTTTATAGCCCGCATATAACGGTACCTCCCGATATTTGGTATTTTGAAGATTTTAGCGACAATATTCATCAGAATTTATTCAAAGTTGGTATTTGAAGTTCGCAATGAATACTACAGTCTAAGACAGAAAATTGTCTGTGCAGGTCCACGCCTTGTTATAGCCCCCATATAACGGTACCTCCCGATATTCGGCATTTTGATGACTTTAGCTACATTATTCACCGATTTTTTTCTAAGTTTCACATATGAATATTGTAATGGTATTATGACAAAAGCTACCTATGCCGGTTCATGTCGTCGTACTGACCTAAATATAACGGCAGCATACGGTATTTCCAAGATTTTAACAGAATTTTTAACAGATTTTATTGTTTTCGAGAATTGCCAAATTCGTTTCAAATGGTGGAGGGTTTTCAAAGTTCCGCCCGACCGAACTTACAGCTTTTTTACTTGTTGTTATTTACATTCGAACTATTTCATATGTTGAATTGATTTAAAAGTAATTACATGATAAACGATATGTTTAAGTATTTTGTATGTATAAATACTTGTAATGGTTTGTGTTTAATTTAGATTGGTAATTATTTGTTTGTAACGTTAACAATGGGTTAACGCATAATTAATTTGTAAATGATTAACCTCGTTTAGATCTGTCAACATAAATGTAAACAGATTTCAACGAGTGGCGAATGGCGCCAAAGCCTCCACCTTCCTTCATGTTTTGATCGTTGGTTTCACACTCGTCTCTTCTATCGATCGATACGAAGTCGCGCTCCCCCGCTATTGTGCAAATCAGGTAATCTGTCTTACCAATTATTATTATTTATTATTATTATTAATAAATACGGCCTTTGCCATAATTCTTAAAACTAAAACCCCCCTATTGTGTTTTTATTCTATTTTGTTTGGTTGAGCTTTGCATCTTTCCCCGCATTGGCGCAAACATTGGTCCATTCGTACCGGATTACGAACGAGCTGTTGGTAAAAGAAGTAATCGTTTTCTTCTTTTTTTTTTCTAATTGCAAAGCATATCATCATCATCACCATCTATACAGTCCACCACATCATCTCCTTAACATCATCATCGTGTTTCTATCAAAAACAATCAGGTACGTACAGTGAAAAAAGTGCCGGTGAATTTAAATAAATAATTTTCTTGAAGAGAAAAGAAAAAAAACAAATTGTGTAAAAACAACAACAATCGCGTCGTTGATATTCCTTGTGGCCGTCATACAACGCGTCGCTTACCCCGTCCCCTCCGTCTAGTTTGCAAATATTGTTTTGCCGACGGCAAATTGAAAATAAAGAAAAATCAAAATAATTGAAGAAAAAGTGTATTTTTTGGTATCTTTGTTGAAAATAAAATATTGTTGTGGGGTATCATTTTAATGTGCATAAAATTCCCCATCGATTGGTATAATTGAAATTTTAAAATTGTTAAATTTTTTGCAAAATTGTATTTTTAATATTTAGAAAATTATTCACAAATCACCCCCATAAAATACACTTACTTCAATTACGTTGGTTTGTTTGTTGTTGTTGCGCGTTAGCGGTCATCATTTGTGCTTAGTCGGTCAGCCGCTTTACACACACACGCATACATACATACGTTTGGTATTGTCTGTTGTGTTACAGGTGACCCTCGATAAACGCAACTTAACGTATTTTACAGGTGAACCTCGATAAACGGAACCAACATAAAATATTAAAATTTTTCAAATTTTGTTTTTGATTATTATTGAACGATAATTGGGTGTTAGAAAACGACGTTTTTGAAAAATTAATAACGCGTACACCCTACGTTCGGTCAATACGACTTTTTTGAATAAAAAGTGTTAAAATTGATTTTTTTCGTTTGGAATTTCAAAATTTTAATTACTTTTGGAGATTTTAAATAAAATTTTTATTTTTTAAAATTTATTTTTTGAGAATACGCTACATTTGGTAGTTTGATTGCCTAAATAGTAGGTTAACTGTGGAAATAAAAATAATAAAATCTCAATATTTTCGGTAGAAAATAATAAAAAATTGAATATTTTGAATTGTTTGTGCGCGAAAATACGGTTTTTTTTGAAAACTTACACAATTTAACGAATTTTTTATTATTTATTGATATTTTTTGGATATATATTTGAAATTTTTATTATTTATTTAAACATTTTCACATATTTTTCATTGTATATTTGCATTTGGTTGCTAAATATCTCATCGGAGATTACAATTTTGGTGATTTTAGACCGGTTTTTTGATATTTCACTATTGTGTGAGAGGTTCAAGGCATTTATTTCTCGGAAAATTTCGATTTCTTTGGCCCTATAGTGCGGTTTTGTTAGATTTTCGGAAGCTTTTCGGTATTTTTCTTGAACTTTGGAAAAACTCGGTTGATTTTTTGAAACTTTTGGAGTTTTTGTATAAACTTTTGTGTTTTCTTCGTATATTGTGCGAAGAAGAATCAGTAATTCGTGGATTTTGTATAAATTATCTGAGCAAATCGTGCTTTAGTCGTTCCCTTCTTGCTTTTTGTAGTACAGATTTCGGGAAATTTATTCGCAATGTCATTCACCCCAATTGATATGTTCACTAGAACTTCGGATGCGGTCATCCAGTTTAATGCTCGTTTCAATACGATGCGTGATGACCAGCTCGATATTCATGCGCTACAGTCTCATCTTAGTGCATTAGAAAAACTTTGGACGCAAGCACAGGACAAATTTGAAAAGTGCTGTGACTATATGATGTCGTCAGTAGAGACGACGAAAGAAGTTATCGATGCGGTTGATCAGAAATACAATTCGTCATTTCAAATCTATGTCGACTGCCAGTCCGCAATTAATAGAAAGCTAGGGCAATTCAAAAATATCGTACTTCCTCTATTAATGGCAGTCTTTGTGGTTCGGTTGCCTCGTTGATAGAAACGCCGGGCGAGACTTCAGCTAAGTCGCCCATACAAAACTCGCAAGCTACGGGCAACAATTTGAGTACTTCGACTCATGCTTCCCGCGATCATTCGCAGATACAAACTCCGCTTTCCTCTATTGTGAGAAATAATAGTGCCAGTTTTAGAACTACAGAGGAAGTTTCTCATTTGGATTGTGTCCATAACCTTGCCCTACCGCCGTGCGATACGGACATATTTGAAGGTGATTTCCACTCATGGCCAACATTTAGGGATTTGTTTACGGCTATATATATTGTTAATGGTCGTCTTACCGACGTTGAAAAACTTTGTCATCTGGTTAGAAAGACTTCTGGTGAAGCTCGCGAGATTGTATCGAAGTTCCCCTTAATTAATCGTAGTTTCGAGCTCGCGTGGAAGGCTCTAGTTGAAACTTATGATAACCCTCGGCTTCTGGTTCATAACCAATTGAAAGTTTTGTTTGATATTCCGGTCCTCTATAGTGAGACTAGTTCGGGATTAAAGTCGATCCAACGTGGTATCAATGGATGCCTGTCTTCGATGTCCGTGTATGATGTCAATACGGAAAATTGGGATCCGATATTAGTATTTCTGTGTCTCCAGAGATTGCCAAAAATTACTCAGACTCTTTGGGAGCAGAGTGTTAAGGATAAATCTTCTCTTTCGTCCTGGAAGGACTTGGATGCCTTCCTCACTGAGCGCATACGTACGCTCATGTGCCTCCATGATATGCGTGCTACAGATCAGTCTAAGCGGTCAAATAATAGTAAAGTTCAAGCGCATCATTCAAATATCAGAATTCCAGAGCCACCGCGTTCTCCCCGCGCTTCGAAAGGTTCAAATTGTTTAATTTGTCAAAATCAACGTCATAAATTGTATGACTGTCCCCGCTTTAAGAGTTTCACACCCGCTGATCGATACAAAGTAATGAAACGTCATCATCTTTGTATCAACTGTCTTAGGAACGATCATGAAGTTAAGAATTGTGATAGCAAACGTCGGTGTTCGAAGTGTAACAAGTCGCACCATACGTTGTTGCATCGGGATGATATTACCTCTAGTAATTCAAATCGAACTTCCACTGTTACTAGCAATGCCCCCAGAAATTCGAGTGCTACGCCTTCGACTGTCCCCCCTAATTCAGAAAATTGCGCGCCCGGCACATCCGCCGGTTTCTTGCCCCGACAAGTATTTCACGCCGCGCAGAACAAGGCTGTACTCTTAGGTACCGCAATGGTGAATATTGTTCATCTAGGTGTTTCATTTCCTGCCAGGGCGTTAATAGATCCTGCTTCCGAGTCCTCTTTCATTTCAAGGAGACTCCAAACTCGTTTGAAGCTTCCTGCGCGTTCTACGAATGCTGTAATTTCGGGAGTTAGTTGTTCACTCTCGGCCACTGCTAATAAAGCTTGTCGTATACAAATTAGCAGTCCTTTCGACCCTACGCTGAAATTGGAAACCAACGTTTTAGTTTTGCGTGCCATTTCTGGAAATCTTCCCTCGTTTGTGGTTAATTCCGACTTAAGGTCACAAATTCCCGATCTTCGCTTGGCAGATGTTAACCTTTTTGAATCTCGTCCCGTCGATCTGCTGTTAGGTTCTGATCTTTATCCAAAAATATTGTTAGATGGTTGTCGTCCCATTTTGTCTGGAGCATTGCTTGCTCAAAATACTGTATTTGGTTGGCTTGTTACGGGTCCTATCCCAGCCACACAAGTTCGAACATTTGCCACTACTGTCGATGTAGCAAAAGAAGACAAAATCCAACAGACCCTTTTGCGATTCTGGGAAATCGAAGAGCCTCCTAAACGCAAAATATTATCTCCATCGGACCGTTTTTGTGAGGAGAATTACGTCCGGACTACTCGTAGGGACTCAGAGGGTAGGTATATAGTTACGCTGCCACTTAAATCTGAGAATAGCGCTATCGGGTATTTGGGAGATTCTCGCGCGAACGTCCTCAAACAATATTATCGGAATGAGAATTCTTTATTGAAAAAGCCTGAATTAAAACTAGTTTACGACCAGGTATTATCGGAATATTTGGAACTTGACCACATGAGGCCGGTACCCGCAAATACTTCTATGGATGTCCTTTCGTGTTATCTACCACATCACCCCGTCATAAACCTAGCAAAACAGACCACGAAACTTAGAGTAGTGTTTAATGCCTCAAATAAAACGTCGAATGGGCAGAGTCTTAACGACATATTGCACGTAGGCCCAACGTTACAGCAAGATTTAGTTCTTTTGATCCTCCGTTGGCGTATCTTCAAATTCGTGTTTAACTCGGACATTACTCAAATGTATAGGCAAGTTCGTGTAGATTCAAAGCATTCGCCCCTTCAGAGAATTTTGTATCGGAATTCAACAACAAAACGGGTCCTAGACTACGAACTACAGACAGTGACGTTCGGTGTAAATTGTGCACCATATTTAGCGATTAGAACGCTTCTTCAACTGGCCGATGATACTGAGTCAGAGTTTCCCCTCGCGGCGCATATATTGCGAAAATGTATGTACGTTGATGACGTTTTGGCAGGAGCTCACGACATCGAGACTGCATTGGCAGCTAGGGACCAGTTGATTAGGGCACTATCGTCGGCAAAGTTCGAGCTGCGAAAATGGACAGCGAATAATAGAGCTATTTTGGATCGTTTCCCCCCTGAGCATTTGGTAGATGCTCAGCTTTTATCGTTTGTAGAAGCTAGTAGTTCTAAACCCCTGGGTATTAGGTGGAATGCGCGTTTAGATTGTTTTTTCTTCGAAGTGAGTCCTATTGTCAATAAACACTTCACTAAAAGGGAAGTTCTTTCGGCAATCGCGAAATTGTTTGACCCTGTCGGTTGGTTGGCCCCTGTAATTGTTAGGGCGAAAATGATAATGCAGAAGATTTGGCTGGACAACATTGGTTGGGATGATCAACTTCTGGCAGCTACTGAGGCTGAATGGAGAAGTTTTGTCGAAACATATCCGCATGTTAACTCGATTAGGATACCTAGATGGGTACAATATGTTCCAGGATTTTCTGTTGAGCTTCATGTCTTTTCCGATGCCTCGGAAAAGGCATACGCGGGGGTAGTATATATACGTGTCGAGTCCCCCGATGGAAAAATCTTCGTTAATTTGCTGTCGTGCAAAACGAAAGTTGCCCCTTTGAAATCAATTTCGCTTCCTCGCTTGGAACTTTGTGGAGCAGTTTTAGCATCAGACCTATTGAAAACTATTGTGCGGGAAATAGATCTGGAATTTAATCAAATTTATTGTTGGACAGATTCGACTATAGTTCTTGCCTGGTTGAAGAGAACCCCCTCTACTTGGACGACCTTTGTAGCCAATAGGGTGTGTCGAATCCAAGAAAATGTTGGCAATTATAATTGGTACCATGTTAAATCTGAAGATAATCCTGCTGATTTAGGAAGTCGAGGATTGTCTCCGATAGAATTGTCAGCCTCCCCCCTATGGTGGAACGGTCCTAGTTGGCTAGGTAAAACTAAATCGGAATGGTCTATTCGTGATCTGGCTCCGATTAGTACTGAAATGGAAATGCGACCCGTTAAATGTCACTTTGCTTTCTTTCCGTCGACATTTAAAGAGATTTTGGAAGACTTTTCTTGTTTGCGTAGAGCTCTTCACTTCATTGTATACGCGTTTCGATTTATTCGTCAAACACATCCCCGGTATAGAAACCATTACTACTATCCCACTAGACGCATTTCCTCGGCAGAGATTATTGACGCACATAAGTATTGTGCAATTACGGCTCAAAAAATATATTTCGTCAGCGATTATAAGAATCTGTTAGACAAGAAGGCGTTAGATAGTAAGAGTTTGTTGGCTCCTCTCAATCCTTTCCTAGATGACAATGGTGTCATGCGAATGAATGGTAGACTGGTAAATTCGCCCACACTTGCACCTTCGGAACGTAATCCTATAATTGTCCCCTATAGGAGTGCCTTTGCTCTACGGTTGGTAGAATATACCCACCAAAAATCTGTTCATGGTGATATCCAGTTAATGATGCGAACTTTGAGGTTGGAATATTGGATTCCGCGTATGAAAAGTTTGGTTCGGCTGGTTGTTCGTCGCTGTAAAGTGTGTTTTCTGTTGAAGAAACGTGCTTGCAGTCAATTTATGGCTGCCCTTCCCCCTGAGAGAACAACTCTTAATCGACCTTTTACAAACACTGGTGTGGATTTCGCAGGTCCGTTTGATGTAAAATCGTATCTAGGTCGGTCTTGTAAAATAACAAAGGGCTATGTATGTGTCGTTGTATGTTTCTCTACAAAGGCAATTCATTTGGAAGCAGTGTCCGATTTTTCGACTGCTAATTTTATGGCTGCGTTACATAGATTTATTGCTCGACGTGGTTGTCCCCATTCCATTTTTTCGGATAATGGAACAAATTTTGTTGGAGCATCGCGTGATATTCAAAGAAATTTTAAAGATTTCCTCCAAAAAAGCGCTGACTCCGCCTCCTCGTCTTTATCAGACCAGGGACTATCATGGCATTTTATACCTGCTGGTGCCCCTCACATGGGAGGGTTATGGGAAGCTGGAGTCAAGAGCTTCAAGTTACATTTTCGGAAGCAATCTCGAAATTTAAAATTCACGTTTGAAGAATTAGCCACGGTATTGGCTAGGATCGAAGCTTGTCTTAATTCTCGGCCGTTGTGTCCAATGTCGGATAATCCAGGAGAAATCGTTGCATTGACGCCAGGTCACTTCTTGATTGGTGCCCCCTTGTTAGCCCCGCCTGAACCTCTCATCACAGAGCAACCATTAAGTCTAATTAATCGGTTTAGGAAAGTTCAGGCCCTTGCCCACCAGTTTAGTTTAAGGTGGAAAGATGAATATCTCAAGCAGTTGCATATGAGATATAAATGGAAATTTCCCCAAAGAGAAATGGCGATTGGCGATCTAGTCGTTGTTCGTCATGATCAGCTTCCCCCAACGTCGTGGAAATTAGGGCGTATAGAAAATGTTTTTCCGGGCACCGACGGTCATGTTAGAGTCGCGGACGTTCGAACGGAAAACGGCGTTGTAAGACGGCCCATTACCAAGTTGGTCGTTTTGACCGACCACACTCCCGCAAACGAATAATATTGTTCTCTTCTCATTATATAGTATGTCGGTGAAAATCTATTCGGAAGAAGAACTTTTGAATGTTGATGACGGTTTTGATTACAATGAACCTCGGCCCACCGATCCCCAAGCTGGAATGTCGTCAGCTGCAGTGGAAGCAGCCCTTGTTGAGCCGATCGCGGCTGTAAAAATATCCGAACGTGGGTCCGAGTCCGATAAAGCGGATTCATCTGCGGCCCTCGCTGAACCGATGCAAACCGAGTCCGAATCCATATCAACGGATTCATCTGCGGCTCCGGTTTTTGATTCACCCCCCAAAAATGATACATTACAAACCGAGTCCGGATCTTCGGGTCCATCTGCGGCTCCGGTTGCCACACCTCATTTGGAGGAGTCGGAAAATAATTTAAGGTCCGAAACCCATAAGGTTTCATCTGCGGCCTCACATAAATGTCGCCTTTGTGATCGCATGCACCCGCTGGATAGATGTAGTGACTTCCGGGTTATGAATGTTGACATGCGACGTCGCATTGTCCTAAAATACTTTTTTGAATAAAAAGTGTTAAAATTGATTTTTTTCGTTTGGAATTTCAAAATTTTAATTACTTTTGGAGATTTTAAATAAAATTTTTATTTTTTAAAATTTATTTTTTGAGAATACGCTACATTTGGTAGTTTGATTGCCTAAATAGTAGGTTAACTGTGGAAATAAAAATAATAAAATCTCAATATTTTCGGTAGAAAATAATAAAAAATTGAATATTTTGAATTGTTTGTGCGCGAAAATACGGTTTTTTTTGAAAACTTACACAATTTAACGAATTTTTTATTATTTATTGATATTTTTTGGATATATATTTGAAATTTTTATTATTTATTTAAACATTTTCACATATTTTTCATTGTATATTTGCATTTGGTTGCTAAATATCTCATCGGAGATTACAATTTTGGTGATTTTAGACCGGTTTTTTGATATTTCACTATTGTGTGAGAGGTTCAAGGCATTTATTTCTCGGAAAATTTCGATTTCTTTGGCCCTATAGTGCGGTTTTGTTAGATTTTCGGAAGCTTTTCGGTATTTTTCTTGAACTTTGGAAAAACTCGGTTGATTTTTTGAAACTTTTGGAGTTTTTGTATAAACTTTTGTGTTTTCTTCGTATATTGTGCGAAGAAGAATCAGTAATTCGTGGATTTTGTATAAATTATCTGAGCAAATCGTGCTTTAGTCGTTCCCTTCTTGCTTTTTGTAGTACAGATTTCGGGAAATTTATTCGCAATGTCATTCACCCCAATTGATATGTTCACTAGAACTTCGGATGCGGTCATCCAGTTTAATGCTCGTTTCAATACGATGCGTGATGACCAGCTCGATATTCATGCGCTACAGTCTCATCTTAGTGCATTAGAAAAACTTTGGACGCAAGCACAGGACAAATTTGAAAAGTGCTGTGACTATATGATGTCGTCAGTAGAGACGACGAAAGAAGTTATCGATGCGGTTGATCAGAAATACAATTCGTCATTTCAAATCTATGTCGACTGCCAGTCCGCAATTAATAGAAAGCTAGGGCAATTCAAAAAATATCGTACTTCCTCTATTAATGGCAGTCTTTGTGGTTCGGTTGCCTCGTTGATAGAAACGCCGGGCGAGACTTCAGCTAAGTCGCCCATACAAAACTCGCAAGCTACGGGCAACAATTTGAGTACTTCGACTCATGCTTCCCGCGATCATTCGCAGATACAAACTCCGCTTTCCTCTATTGTGAGAAATAATAGTGCCAGTTTTAGAACTACAGAGGAAGTTTCTCATTTGGATTGTGTCCATAACCTTGCCCTACCGCCGTGCGATACGGACATATTTGAAGGTGATTTCCACTCATGGCCAACATTTAGGGATTTGTTTACGGCTATATATATTGTTAATGGTCGTCTTACCGACGTTGAAAAACTTTGTCATCTGGTTAGAAAGACTTCTGGTGAAGCTCGCGAGATTGTATCGAAGTTCCCCTTAATTAATCGTAGTTTCGAGCTCGCGTGGAAGGCTCTAGTTGAAACTTATGATAACCCTCGGCTTCTGGTTCATAACCAATTGAAAGTTTTGTTTGATATTCCGGTCCTCTATAGTGAGACTAGTTCGGGATTAAAGTCGATCCAACGTGGTATCAATGGATGCCTGTCTTCGATGTCCGTGTATGATGTCAATACGGAAAATTGGGATCCGATATTAGTATTTCTGTGTCTCCAGAGATTGCCAAAAATTACTCAGACTCTTTGGGAGCAGAGTGTTAAGGATAAATCTTCTCTTTCGTCCTGGAAGGACTTGGATGCCTTCCTCACTGAGCGCATACGTACGCTCATGTGCCTCCATGATATGCGTGCTACAGATCAGTCTAAGCGGTCAAATAATAGTAAAGTTCAAGCGCATCATTCAAATATCAGAATTCCAGAGCCACCGCGTTCTCCCCGCGCTTCGAAAGGTTCAAATTGTTTAATTTGTCAAAATCAACGTCATAAATTGTATGACTGTCCCCGCTTTAAGAGTTTCACACCCGCTGATCGATACAAAGTAATGAAACGTCATCATCTTTGTATCAACTGTCTTAGGAACGATCTTGAAGTTAAGAATTGTGATAGCAAACGTCGGTGTTCGAAGTGTAACAAGTCGCACCATACGTTGTTGCATCGGGATGATATTACCTCTAGTAATTCAAATCGAACTTCCACTGTTACTAGCAATGCCCCCAGAAATTCGAGTGCTACGCCTTCGACTGTCCCCCCTAATTCAGAAAATTGCGCGCCCGGCACATCCGCCGGTTTCTTGCCCCGACAAGTATTTCACGCCGCGCAGAACAAGGCTGTACTCTTAGGTACCGCAATGGTGAATATTGTTCATCTAGGTGTTTCATTTCCTGCCAGGGCGTTAATAGATCCTGCTTCCGAGTCCTCTTTCATTTCAAGGAGACTCCAAACTCGTTTGAAGCTTCCTGCGCGTTCTACGAATGCTGTAATTTCGGGAGTTAGTTGTTCACTCTCGGCCACTGCTAATAAAGCTTGTCGTATACAAATTAGCAGTCCTTTCGACCCTACGCTGAAATTGGAAACCAACGTTTTAGTTTTGCGTGCCATTTCTGGAAATCTTCCCTCGTTTGTGGTTAATTCCGACTTAAGGTCACAAATTCCCGATCTTCGCTTGGCAGATGTTAACCTTTTTGAATCTCGTCCCGTCGATCTGCTGTTAGGTTCTGATCTTTATCCAAAAATATTGTTAGATGGTTGTCGTCCCATTTTGTCTGGAGCATTGCTTGCTCAAAATACTGTATTTGGTTGGCTTGTTACGGGTCCTATCCCAGCCACACAAGTTCGAACATTTGCCACTACTGTCGATGTAGCAAAAGAAGACAAAATCCAACAGACCCTTTTGCGATTCTGGGAAATCGAAGAGCCTCCTAAACGCAAAATATTATCTCCATCGGACCGTTTTTGTGAGGAGAATTACGTCCGGACTACTCGTAGGGACTCAGAGGGTAGGTATATAGTTACGCTGCCACTTAAATCTGAGAATAGCGCTATCGGGTATTTGGGAGATTCTCGCGCGAACGTCCTCAAACAATATTATCGGAATGAGAATTCTTTATTGAAAAAGCCTGAATTAAAACTAGTTTACGACCAGGTATTATCGGAATATTTGGAACTTGACCACATGAAGCCGGGACCCGCAAATACTTCTATGGATGTCCTTTCGTGTTATCTACCACATCACCCCGTCATAAACCTAGCAAAACAGACCACGAAACTTAGAGTAGTGTTTAATGCCTCAAATAAAACGTCGAATGGGCAGAGTCTTAACGACATATTGCACGTAGGCCCAACGTTACAGCAAGATTTAGTTCTTTTGATCCTCCGTTGGCGTATCTTCAAATTCGTGTTTAACTCGGACATTACTCAAATGTATAGGCAAGTTCGTGTAGATTCAAAGCATTCGCCCCTTCAGAGAATTTTGTATCGGAATTCAACAACAAAACGGGTCCTAGACTACGAACTACAGACAGTGACGTTCGGTGTAAATTGTGCACCATATTTAGCGATTAGAACGCTTCTTCAACTGGCCGATGATACTGAGTCAGAGTTTCCCCTCGCGGCGCATATATTGCGAAAATGTATGTACGTTGATGACGTTTTGGCAGGAGCTCACGACATCGAGACTGCATTGGCAGCTAGGGACCAGTTGATTAGGGCACTATCGTCGGCAAAGTTCGAGCTGCGAAAATGAACAGCGAATAATAGAGCTATTTTGGATCGTTTCCCCCCTGAGCATTTGGTAGATGCTCAGCTTTTATCGTTTGTAGAAGCTAGTAGTTCTAAACCCCTGGGTATTAGGTGGAATGCGCGTTTAGATTGTTTTTTCTTCGAAGTGAGTCCTATTGTCAATAAACACTTCACTAAAAGGGAAGTTCTTTCGGCAATCGCGAAATTGTTTGACCCTGTCGGTTGGTTGGCCCCTGTAATTGTTAGGGCGAAAATGATAATGCAGAAGATTTGGCTGGACAACATTGGTTGGGATGATCAACTTCTGGCAGCTACTGAGGCTGAATGGAGAAGTTTTGTCGAAACATATCCGCATGTTAACTCGATTAGGATACCTAGATGGGTTCAATATGTTCCAGGATTTTCTGTTGAGCTTCATGTCTTTTCCGATGCCTCGGAAAAGGCATACGCGGGGGTAGTATATATACGTGTCGAGTCCCCCGATGGAAAAATCTTCGTTAATTTGCTGTCGTGCAAAACGAAAGTTGCCCCTTTGAAATCAATTTCGCTTCCTCGCTTGGAACTTTGTGGAGCAGTTTTAGCATCAGACCTATTGAAAACTATTGTGCGGGAAATAGATCTGGAATTTAATCAAATTTATTGTTGGACAGATTCGACTATAGTTCTTGCCTGGTTGAAGAGAACCCCCTCTACTTGGACGACCTTTGTAGCCAATAGGGTGTGTCGAATCCAAGAAAATGTTGGCAATTATAATTGGTACCATGTTAAATCTGAAGATAATCCTGCTGATTTAGGAAGTCGAGGATTGTCTCCGATAGAATTGTCAGCCTCCCCCCTATGGTGGAACGGTCCTAGTTGGCTAGGTAAAACTAAATCGGAATGGTCTATTCGTGATCTGGCTCCGATTAGTACTGAAATGGAAATGCGACCCGTTAAATGTCACTTTGCTTTCTTTCCGTCGACATTTAAAGAGATTTTGGAAGACTTTTCTTGTTTGCGTAGAGCTCTTCACTTCATTGTATACGCGTTTCGATTTATTCGTCAAACACATCCCCGGTATAGAAACCATTACTACTATCCCACTAGACGCATTTCCTCGGCAGAGATTATTGACGCACATAAGTATTGTGCAATTACGGCTCAAAAAATATATTTCGTCAGCGATTATAAGAATCTGTTAGACAAGAAGGCGTTAGATAGTAAGAGTTTGTTGGCTCCTCTCAATCCTTTCCTAGATGACAATGGTGTCATGCGAATGAATGGTAGACTGGTAAATTCGCCCACACTTGCACCTTCGGAACGTAATCCTATAATTGTCCCCTATAGGAGTGCCTTTGCTCTACGGTTGGTAGAATATACCCACCAAAAATCTGTTCATGGTGATATCCAGTTAATGATGCGAACTTTGAGGTTGGAATATTGGATTCCGCGTATGAAAAGTTTGGTTCGGCTGGTTGTTCGTCGCTGTAAAGTGTGTTTTCTGTTGAAGAAACGTGCTTGCAGTCAATTTATGGCTGCCCTTCCCCCTGAGAGAACAACTCTTAATCGACCTTTTACAAACACTGGTGTGGATTTCGCAGGTCCGTTTGATGTAAAATCGTATCTAGGTCGGTCTTGTAAAATAACAAAGGGCTATGTATGTGTCGTTGTATGTTTCTCTACAAAGGCAATTCATTTGGAAGCAGTGTCCGATTTTTCGACTGCTAATTTTATGGCTGCGTTACATAGATTTATTGCTCGACGTGGTTGTCCCCATTCCATTTTTTCGGATAATGGAACAAATTTTGTTGGAGCATCGCGTGATATTCAAAGAAATTTTAAAGATTTCCTCCAAAAAAGCGCTGACTCCGCATCCTCGTCTTTATCAGACCAGGGACTATCATGGCATTTTATACCTACTGGTGCCCCTCACATGGGAGGGTTATGGGAAGCTGGAGTCAAGAGCTTCAAGTTACATTTTCGGAAGCAATCTCGAAATTTAAAATTCACGATTGAAGAATTAGCCACGGTATTGGCTAGGATCGAAGCTTGTCTTAATTCTCGGCCGTTGTGTCCAATGTCGGATAATCCAGGAGAAATCGTTGCATTGACGCCAGGTCACTTCTTGATTGGTGCCCCCTTGTTAGCCCCGCCTGAACCTCTCATCACAGAGCAACCATTAAGTCTAATTAATCGGTTTAGGAAAGTTCAGGCCCTTGCCCACCAGTTTAGTTTAAGGTGGAAAGATGAATATCTCAAGCAGTTGCATATGAGATATAAATGGAAATTTCCCCAAAGAGAAATGGCGATTGGCGATCTAGTCGTTGTTCGTCATGATCAGCTTCCCCCAACGTCGTGGAAATTAGGGCGTATAGAAAATGTTTTTCCGGGCACCGACGGTCATGTTAGAGTCGCGGACGTTCGAACGGAAAACGGCGTTGTAAGACGGCCCATTACCAAGTTGGTCGTTTTGACCGACCACACTCCCGCAAACGAATAATATTGTTCTCTTCTCATTATATAGTATGTCGGTGAAAATCTATTCGGAAGAAGAACTTTTGAATGTTGATGACGGTTTTGATTACAATGAACCTCGGCCCACCGATCCCCAAGCTGGAATGTCGTCAGCTGCAGTGGAAGCAGCCCTTGTTGAGCCGATCGCGGCTGTAAAAATATCCGAACGTGGGTCCGAGTCCGATAAAGCGGATTCATCTGCGGCCCTCGCTGAACCGATGCAAACCGAGTCCGAATCCATATCAACGGATTCATCTGCGGCTCCGGTTTTTGATTCACCCCCCAAAAATGATACATTACAAACCGAGTCCGGATCTTCGGGTCCATCTGCGGCTCCGGTTGCCACACCTCATTTGGAGGAGTCGGAAAATAATTTAAGGTCCGAAACCCATAAGGTTTCATCTGCGGCCTCACATAAATGTCGCCTTTGTGATCGCATGCACCCGCTGGATAGATGTAGTGACTTCCGGGTTATGAATGTTGACATGCGACGTCGCATTGTCCTAAAATACAATGACTGCATACGGTGTTTATCTAAATCCCACCAAGCTAGGGACTGCCGAAGCAAAAGAAAATGTGCCGTATGCAATGAAGAACACCACACCCTCCTTCATGAAGATTCGAAGACCGTGGTTAAACCCACTAATAATCGTCAGCGTCGTCCGCGGACCGATAGGTATCGGTCACGTAACAGTCCGTATAGTCGTCCGTCTGATAACGCTCCCCCCTCGCAGATAGGATTGGTCGGCTTGTTGTCCCTCCAAACAGGTATCTGCCTATCCCCGACTTTGATAGTCAAAATTATGTCGTCCGATCGACCCACTATTGTGAGGGCGGTTTTGGACCCGTGTAGTAGGCAGAGTCAGATATGTTCCTCTTTGGTGCATAATCTTCGACTCCCTACTTCTAGAATCGAAGGTAGCCAAATATGTCGGCTGACCGTTAGTTCGATCTATGACCGGAGTCAGTCCATTTCAATTGTGGCTGTGGTAACCAATTTGGACCATGCGCTTACGCCTACAGCGGTAATCCCCGAGCGCATTCGTGACTCATTTTTAGGTCTTCCTTTGGCAGATGCCGATTTTAATAGGCCTGGTCGGGTGGCCTTGGTACTCGGGCCGGAAGTTTATGCCAGGGTCGTAACTCATCGGGTGCAAGCGACGCCAGGGTTGCCGATAGCCCACTACACCATATTTGGGTGGGTATTGTCGGGCATATGTAACATATAGTGTTACACAATGTTTTTTTGAAAAAAAAAATTAAATGAATTGTGAAATAAAAGAAAAAAAAATTGAATTAAATTGAAATTGAATGAAAAAAAGTTGAAAAAATGTATTGATTATTGTATTTTAGTTACAACATCTCAATATGTTGCAAGGTGGGCGGGATGTTTAATTTAGATTGGTAATTATTTGTTTGTAACGTTAACAATGGGTTAACGCATAATTAATTTGTAAATTATTAACCTCGTTTAGATCTGTCAACATAAATGTAAACAGATTTCAACGAGTGGCGAATGGCGCCAAAGCCTCCACCTTCCTTCATGTTTTGATCGTTGGTTTCACACTCGTCTCTTCTATCGATCGATACGAAGTCGCGCTCCCCCGCTATTGTGCAAATCAGGTAATCTGTCTTACCAATTATTATTATTTATTATTATTATTAATAAATACGGCCTTTGCCATAATTCTTAAAACTAAAACCCCCCTATTGTGTTTTTATTCTATTTTGTTTGGTTGAGCTTTGCATCTTTCCCCGCATTGGCGCAAACAGTTTGGTTTTCTACAAAGATGTAGAAAACCTTTTTGAAAAATTATAAACGATCCGAAGATATATATTTTATGTTCTCTATAAAGATTTCTAATTGCAACTATTTTTGCATGCTCAACCCATGGGTAACTAATTGTAAAGGCGATGTCTCAAAGTATTGTTTTTCCTTCAAACTGATACTTAAATTTATAATGTAGCAAGTGAGCATTCAATGAAAGTTTGTTCTGACATTAAATTCCAAGCTATTTAGACAACTGATATCAGCTACACTTGTCACGCCAATAAAGACGTTGAAACAATTCCTTCCAAAAACAATTTGGACCTAAAATTAAAAACAAATTGTTTACTATAATCGTTTATTTATTTATTTATTTATTCATTTCATACCATAATACTAAAGCCTCCAAGGCCAATGAATAGTATTAATAACGTAATTATGCTCCAAGTAGAAAATAATAACTTAAAACTAATTTTAACTAAGTCAATATATTTGGCTCCCCAGCCATAACTACACAAAAATTAAAAAAAGAGATTAATAATAAATAAAGGACGTGATAGCAACAAAGCAACAAGCCTTAAATAAGTGTACATACATATCTCAAAAGTAAAAGTACTAAAAACATGTACTGTTTTTAACAAACTAATAATATACATTAGATAATATGAAGATCAGAATTGCGAAGGTGACCTATAAGTTTTAAGCGGAAAGCATTATTAGACGGTGAAAATATTCTCAGTTCAGTAGGCAAATAATTCCATAAACGGGCAACTCGTATTACAAAAGATCTCTCAAAAGTAGAATTGTATATTCTAGGTATAAATATCTGAGTATTTCTCGAGGACATAGCAAATCTAAACATATTCTTTAATAAAGCAGGTACACCTGTTTTCACAATTTTATAAAAAGAGCATAACACCCTACAATTAACAAACCGTTCAAAGTTAATTCCCAAGAAAATATCCACATAGTCTGATATATGCTGCCCAAGTCTAACTCCAAAGACAAAGCGGGTAATGGAATTAACCACACGTTTTAACTTCAAGGACACACGTTCTATTGTGCCAGACATAACCTCCAAGCCATAATAAATATGAGGCATCAGTAGAGCATAAGCAATTTTCCTTTTGACCCAGATCGGAAGAGAAAGATTCGTAGAATATAACCTGCGGATAATACTATACACTTTCCTTTGAACAAAGTCAACATGTGTGTCAAATAAAAGTTTATCATCAACAAATAAACCTAAAATTTTATGACAATTTACAATAGCAACTCTATCTCTATTAAGAAAAATATTAAGCTGAGATGAGAAATTGCCAAAGCATATGGCTCTAGTTTTCACAGGATTGGTTACCAGCATGTTATCACAACACCACTGTTCAAAACGAGCTAGGCAATCATTAATTTCCGTCTCGAATAATATCTGCGAGTCATAAACATTACTAAAGACAAGGAAGACATCATCAGCAAACAAGAGCAATTTGCAGTTCAAGTCCGAAAAGCATTCCTTGAGACTATTCACATATAGCACAAACAGCAAAGGACCTAAGACAGAACCCTGTGGTACACCACATGTAAGAGACAGCACATTTGACGATTTTCCATTAAGAACAACAAATTGGCTTCTATCATGCAAATAAGACTCAACAAGCCTACAAGCGGTTGCAGAAAAATTAAACTCAGAATTAAGTTTATGTACCAAATATACATGAGAAATAGAGTTAAATGCTTTCGTAAGATCCAATGACACAACTACACTGTTAATGTTTACATTTGCATTATTCCTAATAATATCCGTCATGTATAGCATCAAACCTGTTGTATTGTAATTCTTTCTGAACGCAAACTGTCCATCATAAATGAGAGGGCTAACATGTGCTAGTATTTGGTCCTTCATAACATGTTCACAAATTTTCGACAACACAGGGAGAATAGATATCGGCCTCAGATCTTCAGGACCATTTACAAAATTACGCTTAGGCAATGGAACTATCCGCGCTCTCTTCCACTGCGATGGAAACACGGAAGAAGTGAGCACAGAATTAATCAAATCCAGAAGAAAGTCTGATATATATGGAAAAATAAGTTTAAGAAAATCAATTGTTATTCCATCAACACCAATAGACTTCGATTTAATTCGATTTAGGATCATAAAAATGTCATTGACAAAGACACAGTTAAAAGAAAAACTATTTTCAGGTTCATCTATAGCATTGAAATCAAAATAATTAGAAAGCGAATTAGTACAAGCAAACGACATATTCACAACATCAACATCAAGGTCACAAGCAATGTCATCATCACCCATAAGTCCAGATCCTCTCAGAAACCTCCAAAGAGCAGTTGAGCCCATAGTATTGAATTTTTTGGAATAATATCTTCTTCTCTCACGTCGAATAACAGATTTCACCTTGTTCCGATACTTGCAAAAGGTTTTCCAATTATCCGCGGTTCTATCTCGCTGGTAGGTTCTAAACGCAAAATCCCGAAGAGACCGAGCAAAAGTAATGTGATTAGCATTGATCCAATCATCATCACAACGAATTTTCCGCCGAACTACAGGTACAAACTGAAATAAATCGAGAATAAGAGACGATATAACTGAACACTTAACATCAACATCAACGACATACAACTCATTTAAATCAAACGCAGATAAATATGAAAAAAAATTTTCCCAGTCTATATTTCCGTAGTCATGATATTCAACATAATGGCAAGATGTTCTTACACTCATATCAAGCGAAGCAAAAATGAGCGAGTGATCCGAGATTGCAGGGCAAATTACCTGATCAGAACAATGGACCATAGAACAATCACTGACTAACATAAAATCTATCAAAGAAGACGAACCATGAGAAACATCGTAGTGGGTCGGTTTAGAATTGTGCAAAACCGACAAATTCAACCTGAAACACACTGAACGAACTGCCGACGACTTCTGCAAATCAAATAAATTACAATTAAAATCACCAACAACAACTATTTTAAAGTACCTAGAAAACAACTCAGAGTGAAGTTCCTCAAATGCAGAAAAGTCACCAGGAGGGGGTAGATACACTACACCGAATAATATTTTCATATCTCCAGAAAGCAATTCAACAAATAGCGACTCACATACACCTGCCTCCATGCATTTAAACACAATTCGATGTGATATTCCATTCGAAATATATATTCCAACTCCACCTCCCCTTGCATTGCTACGATCATGCCTCAGAAATTCATACCCAGGTATTTTAACAACTCGACTTGAAACTTCTGTTTTGAGCCACGTCTCAGAAACACCAAGAATATTTACACGAGATCCACACAAAATAGACTTAAGTTCAAACAACTTTGTAGAATTAGTAGAAGGGCGTATACTTCGGCAATTCAAGTGAGCAACATTAAGCTTTCCACTGCATGATTCTAAAACCGAGTTTATATATATATTGTTGCTAATCACTGGTCCCATATTTATATTAGAAGACATCATAAATCAAGAAGGCAGCTATAGTGGGGAACCATATATATGTAAATAATTCATTAATATGCTTTAACAATTCAAGATTCATTAAAATCACAACTTTTTAAATACAGCTGATCAAAAAAAAAATACAAAATGAGACCATTACACTGAGATCTATTGAAAAAATAATATTCAAAACAAACAAAATATACGAAATAAAATACGTGAACATGCAAAAATTCAATTATGTTCTCTGCTTTCATCAGCAAGCAAGGCCTCACATTGAACAGCATCATAGGTAACACACTTGCCATCAGTGAACATAAGCCAAGCCCTAAGTTTGTCAGTATTGAGAACTTTAAATTTCGTTATAACCTTTCGCTGACGAAGTTTCTTACAAATGGCATTCAAATGAGCAGCCGCTGGAGTAAAATGATCATTGAGATACACACGATTGCTTAAGTCACTGCAAGCAACATCCAATACATCAGAAACTTTAAGGTTACGAGTTTTGAAGTACTCCCTCATCAGACAATCTCTTTTCGATACCTTATTAAACTTAACTAGTACTTGCTTTTTTCTGTTAATATAGCAGACTTGGTTGATGTCGAGGCTAGTAATTTCCACCTTAAAGAAAGAGCCAATTGCAATAACTGGTGCTTCCAAGTCTTCCAACCCCTCAGGTAAACCTCCAATCAAAATATCAGATCGGTTCAGGCGCTTGTGTAAAATATTGTCCTCATTTTCAAGTGCTACGAATTTGGTTGCAGCAGACCTTTCAACTCGTTGAACATTTTCAGCACACTTTTGGATATCAGATCGCATCTCGGAAACACAGGAGCTTACTTCATTCTTTATATCCTCCAGAACCGTTTTAAGAGCACTCTGCTGGCTTTCATAACTAAGTACAAAACGATCCAACTTCTCATTCAAACTATTTATCTTGTCAATAACACCAGAAGTACTGCAATTTTCACTAAGATTGGGTTCACAAGAGGCACAGATGTAGGCAAAGGCCTTAACCGATCTAAGAACTCCAAGATATTGCTCATCAATACCAGCACATGACATATGAAACCAACATTTACAGGCTTTACATAAAATGCTGGATCGTGTCTTCGTAATGGATTCCTCACAAGATTTACATTTAACAATTTTGTTAACAGGCATATTGAAATGCAAAACCAGCAACAACTTCAGCGAGTAAATAGAATAAATATGTAAGAAAGGCAACGGCAATTACAGCAGCAAGCAACAACAGCAACACAGCAATATTACGCAATCTTAATCCAAAATCAATTAGGCATAAAACTTCAAATTCGAAGAAATCGCAATATATCCACGTTAATTTTATTAAGTCCAACGTATAGACCACAGTTTATTTGTTTATAAACAAACGTAAACAGCAATATAAACAAAATGATCAGCTGCGATAAAAATGACCGTCTACTCAGGCATAGGGTTGCCAATATTTTGCCAACACGTTAAAATGTGTTGAGTATCATCTTCAATCTGGCCTTTTACAGTTGCGACGTCGCCAGCATATACATACTATTACTTCACCATGAAGCGATATTATTTAAATAAATTGTGAACAATAAAGTACCAAAGACACTACTTTGGGGAAATTCGTACTTAATGCGACGAATCACATTCTTTTCTAAATCTAGGACATATATTTTGTGACATTGTTAAAATTGCCTTCTCATTCATTGTCGAAATGTGAAATGAAGACTGAACTTGTGTTAATTTATTTCCGAGAGGAAACTGATTTTCTCTTTACTGTTTTTGCGGGGGCTCGAAAAAATGCACTAGCGGAAATTCGATGTTCTTACTTTGCGATTGTATTTTAACGCGATTGCAGGGTCCTATTTGGTTAGCTCCCCAAGATCAGAAATAAATTGGATCATCAGTAAAATGTTGTAGTTTTCATCAACAGAGAAACAAAATACCAAATAATAAGTTTGTGAAATACTTCTTGTGACACTCTCAAAATACCTATAATTAGGGAGTACCATAATATAGGGCCCATATAATAGTGGTCCTAGATTCATATTTGTCTTTCCATTATTCTTAACATTTCACCAAACCCAAAATATTTGAGTGCCAAACACGTACCTTGAACAAAATGTCTGTGCCTCATCCAATACCTTCAATATAGAGTTATAGAGATATAAACTTCAAATTTACTTGCACATTAAAAATAACAAAAAGGTTAGAAGTAGTTAATAGGAACATACCTTCTATTCAAACAGGCATTTTTTTTTCGTTTTGGAGCAAAACAGACTTATATTTTCCACGCGTATAGCGGATAGCCTCTGATGTCTACGTTTGTAAAATTCTTGCTCATCGACGGTCCAAACAGCACCCTTCAAATTTTCTATTCTTTTAAAGCATTTATGGAGTGAAAGATTGTGTCTTACGGCATTCTGGAAAATAATGTTAAAATAAAAATATTTCACGTGTCATAAGCTTAATGTAACTGTAGTCACGCAAAATGCTAAGCTATAACATATATACCGAACATTCCAGATCCGCGTAGTAGGCCCGTAGTTTTAGTGCTTGATGTATATTATTAGGAACGTTAAGTTACTCACATAAATTGCAATGTTATGATTGTATATTTGAAAAACTTTAAAGATTATTGAATTTTCCAATAAAGATTTTCTAGACCAAAATAAACAATCATTTCAAATAACATAGTTTAACATAGTTGTAAAGTAGAATAGAGTCCAATCTCCCTCTTCGATTGTCAACTCTATCCCTTTTTCTGTGAGAAAAGAAAGAACAACCTTATTCTTTGGATGTAGTTTCAATTCTGATTTTATTTCTAAAATATGTTGCTTACGTACTACTGAAACTAATCTAGCTTAACCTAGTCGCAGCCACACAATTGTTGTTATCTATGGAGAACATTGCAGGGCTGCTTGACATCTCATTCAAGTGGTCTTGTGCATCTACTGAGCGCATTGATATCTGTGCGTGTGGGTCATAACCTTTATTATCACACACATTATCGTATGCGTCAGCACACAAGATCACCGAATTGTTCACATGTGGTATTTTATGGCGGCTGGGAAATATGTAATTTTAGAGTATTTATTGTTTATTGCTAGATTTTCCCAGCGCCTCAACCGCACTCAAAAGTATGTACAAAGTATTTTGTACAGTCTCCCGGGCGGCTTAAATCCCTATATTTTAGTCGACTGTATTAGAAATTAAATGGGTGCAGAACAGGACTATATAAAAAATATTTACAAAACAAAACTTTGCTGTGAAAAAGATCTGCCAATAGAACTTGAGTCGAACCTGGAGAGTTTCTAGTGTATAATTCGCATATGCTAATTTGCAATAAGTTCGAAATATATACTACTTTCCAGAGAATGGCCCTTGTAAGCCATCATCCACACCAAATATGCCTGATGAGCCGCTTAACCAACGGCGAAACGCGTCGCATAGTGGTGAGTGTGTGATAGTGTCTATCTGGCTTTCCTTTTCACTGCAAATTTCAGATCATTAAGCTCGTCTCGAAAGAGAAAACAAACACATAAATCATAAAAACATATGATCTTCGCCTTAACAAGGCAAAACTCAAAAATTCAGCCAAGCCTGGCTGTGGGATTTGAACCGCGGACCTCGGTGTGCAGCCAACTAGAAGTTGTCGTCTCTACGTTCAGAGCCATTAACCCGTCTTTCTAAAGCAGCACTAAAACAAGTGTATGCATTGGAAGCAATGTAGTTGTTGTGGACAAAAAATCCATCACTACAAAAACAAAACTTTGCTGTGAAAAAGATCTGCCAATAGAACTTGAGTCGAACCTGGAGAGTTTCTAGTGTATAATTCGCATATGCTAATTTGCAATAAGTTCGAAATATATACTACTTTCCAGAGAATGGCCCTTGTAAGCCATCATCCACACCAAATATGCCTGATGAGCCGCTTAACCAACGGCGAAACGCGTCGCATAGTGGTGAGTATGTGATAGTGTCTATCTGGCTTTCCTTTTCACTGCAAATTTCAGATCATTAAGCTCGTCTCGAAAGAGAAAACAAACACAAAAATATTTAGATTTAAAACTAATTATACTATACTATATAAATTATCCTAGGTGACCGCTTGCAGGAAACGGCTCCACTTTTCTATCCAGCCTCTCTTGCCGATACCACCACCTTTATCTGCCGGCTTCATTTTCCATGCTACCGAATCAGTAGTCCATCGCTGCAGACCGTCATTACTCACGTAGCAAATGATTGCTATTGGCTTTATTGTAAGCTCCGATTCGCTATCTTCCATTCTCACGGCCATTGTTGATTTGCTCTTGATTTCTGCAAGGCAATACCCTCCAGGGGGCGGAACCAAAGAGCTTTGTTCTGCTTTTCCCACTTCGTCGATCCATTCCCCGCATCCGCCGAACATGTTGGAGCCTTCTGTATATGAATCCATTTGTTCTTCATCGAATGTTTCATTGCTCAGGGCGGATTCTTGTTCTTCTTTCCGTTCCTCGAAATGAGGACTTACTTCTAAGCAGGGAATCTGCTTTAGTTGAACAGCATCATGTTCTATTCTTAAATTTTCCACTTGTTTAGACAGGTCATCTCTCTCAACTTCGACGACTTGCCTTTCCTCTTGTTCCGTGTCTTTTTTACTTTTGCTGGATCGCTGCATTAGGAACATCTGCTCAATTTCTTCCATAATCGACTTCACTTGCTCCTGCTGCTGCTGCAGCAGCACCTTCTGGATCGTCCGAAAATGTTGTAGCATTGTTGCTGTCAGGATGCCAGGATTTTCGAGCTCTATGCCTCCTGACGCTGTTGTATTTTCTAGCTCCTCTTCTTGGAACTTTTGATTTTGGAACTCCTTTTCCATTTTTTGCTTATATATACATATATTTTTTTTTATATTTTGCTTCTTCGTTTTTTTTTTTTACTGCCTTCTTGGCTTTTTTTCATTTATTTATTATTATTTTTTTTTTTAATTTATTTATTTTTAATTGGGACTTTTGATGTCCTCTTTTCAAAATTGCATGTTTTTTTTTTTTTCTTTTTGGGACTTTATTGTCCTCTTTTAGTTATTATTTTTTATTTTAATTTGCCCCGTGGGTCTTTTTTGTTTTTGTTTTTTTCTTGCTCCTATGGCGTATTTTGTAATTTTTGCCCGTTGGGTCTTTTTTTATTTTTGCCTTTATAGCTTTTTTATTTTTGCACTATGGCTTTTTCATATAATTTTGTCCCTTCGACTATCTTTTAAAATGCCCTACGGTCTTACATTTAAAATGTCTCAGCGGACTTTTTGGTAGCAGTTCTCCTCCTTTTTGAAGAACAGCTACTTCTTTTTTGACTTTTCTGATTTTCTTACCACTGGTGGGGGATAACTCAAACCAATTTTATTTTAGGTCGTCGATTCTTTATTTTTCGAAGGACCAATGAGTGAGAAGAGAAAACCAACCGAATGGTTAGGCTGTTGATTCAATTCTGATTTTATTTCTAAAATATGTTGCTTACGTACTACTGAAACTAATCTAGCTTAACCTAGTCGCAGCCACACAATTGTTCTTATCTATGGAGAACATTGCAGGGCTGCTTGACATCTCATTCAAGTGGTCTTGTGCATCTACTGAGCGCATTGATATCTGTGCGTGTGGGTCATAACCTTTATTATCTCACACATTATCGTATGCGTCAGCACACAAGATCACCGAATTGTTCACATGTGGTATTTTATGGCGGCTGGGAAATATGTAATTTTAGAATATTTATTGTTTATTGCTAGATTTACCCAGCGCCTCAACCGCACTCAAAAGTACGTACAAATTATTTTGTACAATAGTAGTCTCTTTTGTACGTTTTTAGGCTTCTGATCATACTTCAGCTACAATCTTCAATGTAAAGCTTTTAGTCTTAGAAAGAACTTTGCGATGTTTTTAATCAAACCGGATTGGATCTTAAATTCGTTATGCGTTATTTCTGTCCACCTCATAATTGAGGACATAAGGATTTCAAGAATTTATAAGGTGGGGTACATTATATACCTAAAAATCTGATATTTAAATTATTGTGTATATCAAATGATTATATACTTAAAAAAATTGTGATAAAGGTCCACTATTTTAAATTTCAGTGATTTTTGTCTGCCTATTGTTCTCATTGCAGGCAAACTGACCATATGAAAGTAGTAGCTTCATATTTCGGTATAAATAAATTGAAATGAAGTGATAAAAACATTTAGAACAGAAGTAATAATTACCATCACATTATGCAACAATTTGATTTTCTAATTTTTTCATCACATTCAAAAGAAAATTTCACAAAATGAACGATTCTATAGTCAACTTGATAAAATGTCACCCAAATTAATAAATAACAAAAATCAAAAAATATTATAAAGCTAAGCATTTTATGCGATTTTCTAAATGTTATCCTTTTTTTGCAAATGGCCACGAATTATAGACGTCAGTTTTGCAGTTATTGAGTTGTAGGCATAGTCACTTTCACTTTCTTTTATATATAGATACACAGAAAAGATTTTTTGCAACACAATCGTTTTTATATAATTTCCATTTTCGGTATACTGAACTTATTTAGAACTTTTCGTATCTTTTCAGTATGCGCATTTCAAGCGCTGTTTCGTACATCACTATGCTTAAACGACCAAAACGGTATGCACTCTCTTAAGAACAATGGTACAAAATTGACTAACCATTTGTACTTTTCGCGTTCTTTTAGTACAATATTTCTCGTGCACCATTTTGTCGTAGAAAACTAATTGTATTTTTTGTTCTTTCCGAAATACCAATCTTTCACAGCAGAGTTTTTTTACAAAAACAAACCGCATATGGTGCGTTGTTTCTATTTATAAAGTTTTCCAAAATTAATTAAACTTATTTGTATAATGGGAAACATAGTTTTTTTACACTAGAATCATATCAAAATTATTCATTAAATCTAGAGATTGGGAGGTACTTTAATATGGGTGTATTAACATATACACGCAATATATATAAGGTAGGCTTTTTCCAATACTTCAAAAAACTCATAAAATTCGACTCGGTTTCCAATCTGTATTGGGTCGAACGAGGAATACGAGTAGAATTAACTACAGTGTAGCGTTCTATAAAGTTTTTTTTTAAGCCGTGTTGGTAGTTTGTGAAAGCAATTCATCCCAATTTATATTATGTAATCAAATTTTTTAAATAATAATTTTGGCAACAACGTTTACCGAAGACAACCAACCTACAATTAATAACGTGTGTACAGGCGAGAACATCATCGACATACATACATTTTTTCCAAATATAAGAAGCCAAGGGAAAATCTGCATCGGTGTCTCCTGCAAATGGATTCAAAGTACGAATAGCTAAGAAGAGCGCAACATTGATCACAAGGGTTACCGAATCCAACTCATAATGTTGGATTCGGTAACCCGAGTTTCTAACTGATGGTGTTGATGAGGATGATTATGATGTTGTTTTATGATGATGATGAAGGCTGCGAAAATAAGAGCAAAACTCAATTAGAAAATTTCTCCAAGGCTCGCGTCCGGTTTGAATGGATTAAAATGTAAACACGCTCCGATGATAAAAAGAAAGAAATAAATAAAAAAAAGTTTTAGATTCTTATTCAAATAAAAGCAGTCGCTTTATTGATAAATAATTAATAATGGGAAAATGGAAAAACAGATTACCTGCGTTACGATGATCGAAACGAATATTAATAATGCAGAAAGGTTGCTTCGGCGCAAACCAATACTCGTTAGAAAACTGCTAGTTTACAGTTCAATGATGTAACAATAAGGAGAAGGCAACTTTGTGTCGAGTATGCAAAATCAACACAATAAAATTAGATCGACAACCAAGAGTTGAATTTTCAAACAGCGCAACTTAATTAAATTTATATTTCTTGCGTAAATACGCCTTGCGGTGAAAGTCGATAGCATCAGCTCCTTTCCGCCGTGAATAGATATTAGATGAACATATTTGACATTGAATAAAATCTGATGCCAGGACAGGCCCACAAAATTGGCAAAGAAGTAGATTTAAGTGGAGCAACCTTAGTCTTAGAGGATGAAAAATTTACATTTATGGTACAAGTGGATGATACGCTTCGAAAAACACATGAAATTCGACACGGTTTCCATTCGGTTCGGATCGAATGAGGAATACGAGTAGAATTAACTCCAGTGTAGCGTTCTATAAAGTTTTTTTTTTTTTTAAGCCGTGTTGGTAGTTTGTAAAAGCAATTCACCCAATTTATATTATGTAATCAATTTTTTTCCATAATAATTTTGGCAACAACGTTTACCAAAGACAACCAACCTACTTAATCGATGAGTTTAGCAATTGCTACAATTAATAACGTGTGTACAGGCGAGAACATCATCGACATACATACATTTTTTCCAAATATAAGAAGCCAAGGGAAAATCTGCATCGGTGTCTCCTGCAAATGGATTCAAAGTACTCATAATCTGGAATTCGGTGCGAACAAAATCTGTTGAAAAGGAGTATGCTTTTGGTCTACTAGAATTTACCTGTACATCTACGTTATATCACAGACAAATATGAACTAAAATATTCCCCACCTTAGAATTAACAGGAGTAAATTAGGTTGCAATGCGGGTCCGATATGATGAATATCGTTTATACTTACTCGTTTTTTAAGTCTTATTGGGAGCGTTGAACACGACACGTAGTTTAGAATTTAAGGTGGAAATACATGAAACGCTTATCTGGCTGCCGCCTAGAGCCAAAATCGAACTAAGTCAACCTAAAACTCCTTTGTTCAACTACCAGCCGATGACTGAAGCCAAAATATGCGCTGTATGTACCCTTAGTTCCTCTAGATTTATTACGGATGGTATCATAAAGAACCCAAACCGAGGACTTGTGAAGCAGTGAATTTTCATTTCCAAAAAACTGTTGTACAACATTTTGACCAAAAATACCAAGTTGCGTTGTATCAGGAACATCTGGTTTGAAGGAAGAGTAACCAAATGCCGAACTTCCGAGTTCATCGCTGAAGAAGCGCGAAAGTTATCTTCACAAAACTTTTCCGAGGGAGTTGTTTTTTCTACTTCGGCAAAGTAACAAATAACTAAGATTTTTCATCACCTCGAAATGCAACTTATTATCGAAAATCTGCATATGCTAGGGTAACATTGGACCTGTTATGATACAACCTAGAGTGACTATTTAAGTAAGAATTGCTTTTAAAAATGGTTATACAGTCAGCATTTAATTTTAAAGCACAAAACCGTTAACATTTGTCTGTTCCTAAGTACTTGTTGTAGATGTAGAGACAGATGTCAACGAAGATTTGACAAACTTTTAGACATCTAAATGTAAACACACATACCATACAGTTGAGTATCGATCGATCGAGACCCTTGAATCACAAGCTAATAATCGCGTTTTGTTGTATGCTAAGTACCAACTAAAAGGTATTATCGTTTGTCACACCAACAAATACACGGCAATTGGCCAAGCACTTTCTAAATTTGGACGACCACACGTACGTATTGATGTACTATAAGCCAATTGAGAGAGCTTCGCTGCCCAACTAACATCGGTACGTATAGAGAGCAACACAATAATAACAGGTGTTTCGATTGTTTGTGGCCGTCATAACAACACTGTTCGTATCGGCACTGTACTGTACGGCCGTGTTTGTGTTTCGCTCCTATAAATTTACATTTTTTTCGCCTCGTCGCAGCAAAATCATCATATATCTGAGCCATTGATCTCTCACAGTTTCGCCAACATTGTGTGCTATCGAGTATTCGCATTTCTTTGTGATGTTAAGCAGTTAGAAATACAATACAAAAACCAACATTGATAAATTTTACCATTTCCTTTTATGCTTTCATTCGTAAATAACATAAATTGAAGTGCTCTCGTTATCTTTAGTTGCTGTTGAACCTACCTGTTCATACACAAGTACGTACGTCATCTCGCATTCTGTTTTTCGTTGATCGTACCTGTTCACTGGCTTGAACTTGTGAACTTGTTATCTTCCCTGCTATCGATGCGGTGTGTGTCCTGGATTGACTAACCTGTTTACATCACCCTGTTTCACTACATCACCCGGTTTCACTACAACACCCTGTTTTTGCTGTATCAACCTGATTAAAACCCTGTTACACCGTTTCCATCGCAAATAAATTTTACGTTGTTTCAAATTTTTACAACTTTTTTCTGTACGTCATATTGTAAAAATATATTACTGGAATGGCGTGTTTAAATAAAAATTGCAAAATAAAATCAGATGAAAGAATGATAACATGCTGGTTATGTCACGAAAATTGCCATCTTAAATGTAGTGACATTTCTGGACTTGTTGCGGATGCAATTTCGAACAACAAGGGACTTCACTGGTGCTGTGTGGATTGCAGAAAAATTGGAGTGAGCTTTTACCGATTTTTCCAATCTCAAAAACAAACTTTTCTGCAGATTCTAGAAGATTCAGCTAAACTCTCTAGTCGAATAAATGATTACGGTAAATTATTTGAAAATTATAAGCTGTTAGAGAATATGAATTCACCACAATCATCTCCGAAGCGTCGAAAATCAGCAAGGAATGCAAACAAAGAAAAACGCTCTGAAAATAACTATAGCACATCATTATCAAACACCCCTTCCGTGCCAATGCTTGATTCTACTTCCAACAATTCATCACCTATACCTAATCTTCCTTCATCCAATCCCTCTACGTCAAATAATCCAATTAGTTCATACAGTACTTCCGTTAATGATGTACCTCCTAACAGGCTTGAACGCCTAACAAACCATGATCCTGAATCAGTCGTCAATCCTTCTTCTCCTTATAACGTAGCCCCTGTTGAGGTTATCCTTACAGCCGTCCCGCCAAAAAGAAGCATTTTCATTTCAAGACTTCCTGCATCACATCATATCTAAAATTGGAAAATTTAATGACATTAACATACATAAATTCAATTTTTCGCAACAACGTTCAACTGCATCATTCAAAATTACAACCTCTGATGAAATGTATTCTCGTCTTATTGATCGCGAGTTCTGGCCGAAACATACTATTGTTCGTGAATACATATATAGAGAAAGGCAAATGCCTGATAATAATGGTTACATTCATCAAAACTCTGTTAACTTTTCAAAAAACTAAGCACTTTTAGTAATGATACATTATCTATTGCCTATCAAAACGTCCGTGGTATTCGATCTAAAATATCGAAATTGTATGTAGACAGTTTTACCTTTGAACAACATATCATAGTAATGACTGAGACCTGGTTAAATGAACGTATTTTAAACTCGGAGATTCTGTCAAATAAATACAATATCTTTAGACGTGACCGTGTAAGCAACGGCGGTGGAGTGCTCATAGCTGTCTCCAATACATTTTCTTGCCAATTACTGGATCTTGATTCTTCCCTAGATATTGAGTTCATTGCCGTCGAAGTAAAAAACAATTTGAAAAAAATGTTTATAACATGCTCTTATATTCCTCCATCATCACCGCAAATAATTTATGAAAAGCATAGCCATGCATTAAAAGCAGTTTTACAAAAAACTAAGCCAGAGGATCTAATTTGTATACTTGGCGATTTTAATATACCAAATATGTTGTGGAATTTTTTACCTGGGGATAAATACCTGCTGCCTGAAAATATACACAAATTTTATGAATTATTCTTCTATACACTTTTTGATCTTGGCATTTTTCAAATAAATTGTATCCGTAACACCTATAATAAGTTATTGGACCTGATATTTGTAAATCAAGTGGATAAATGTTACATTCAACGAATTGATCCGTTAATATTCTGTAGCACGGTCTGAATATACTACTATGAATAATATTTGCTATTCAAATTATCTGACAAAACTCAAAAACAACTTTAAACAGAATCCGAAGTCTTTCTTCAAATTTGTCAATTCGAAGCGCAAATCCACCGATTTTCCACCAATTTTAAAGTACGATGATGCTGAATCCTGTGATATAAATGTTATATCTAACATGTTTGCAGACTTCTTCAGTACAACATATTCTACTAAAACATTTAGCGGCAACAACTACCCCTTCGAAATTAACACTAATCAATCAATATCTATTTCACTATTAAACAGCTCTATGGTTTTAAATGGATTGAAAACTTTAAAGTATAGCTATGATTTTGGACCAGATAATATCCCGAGTTGCATCCTAAGTAAGTGCGCCGATGCTTTTGTTTATCCTCTTACCATATTGTTCAATGCTTCCATAACTCAAGCTGTTTTTCCTGAGGTTTGGAAAACATCGTACATCATTCCACTCTTTAAAAACGGAAATAAATCTGATGTGGCCAATTACCGAGGAATAGCAAAATTAAGCGTGATTCCAAAGCTTTTCGAAAAACTGATTACTGAAAACCTTATCCATTGCATTAGTTCTATTGTTTCACCCTATCAGCACGGATTTCAGAGAAAGTGTTCTACAACAACAAACCTCATTCAGTTCACTACAGTTATAAATCGAGGATTTCTTCAAGGAAAGCAAACTGATGTAATTTACACAGATTTCAGCAAGGCATTCGATAAAGTTAATCATAAATTATTACGATTAAAACTTAAAAACATTGGATTTACAAATAGAAGTTCCGAATGGATTTTTTCATATCTACAAAATAGAACACAAAAAGTATGTTTTAAAAATGTCATTTCGAAGAGTATTATGGTTTCTTCTGGAGTCCCACAAGGAAGTCATCTAGGACCAATCCTATTTTCTTCTTCATCTATAAAATTTTCAAATATTTTGATGTATGCCGACGATGTGAAAATATTTCTTAGCATTTCGGAGATATGTAAGAATCAGTTGCTTCAAAATGATTTGAATTCGTTTGTTAACTGGTGCAACATTAATCTTATGGAAATTAATTATTCGAAATGCAAACTTATGAGATTCACAAGAAAAAAATTATTGGATACTTGTTACACCCTCGGTGACTATTCTCTGGAAAAAGTTGATACATTCGTTGATCTTGGAGTTGTATTGGATTGTAAACTTAACTTTAAATCTCATATTTCTGTTTCTATAAACAAAGCAAAATCAGTTCTTGGTTTTGTGAAACGTTGGAGTAAAGAGTTTAAAGATCCTTATGTTTCAAAAAATTTATACATGTCAATTGTTCGCCCAATTTTGGAATACTCTTCGGTCATATGGGATCCAATTTATAAAACACACAGCGACCGCATCGAGTCTGTTCAAAAACAATTCCTACTTTTCTGTCTACGAAGTTTGAACTTTTCATATGATAATCTTCCACCATACACTGATAGACTCTCACTGATCAAGCTGTCAACTCTGGAAAGCCGTAGAAAAATGCTAAATGTCTCATTTCTTTATAATGTGATTATGGGTGATATTTCTGCTGGTTTTCTTGTTAACAACATAAATTTCAATGTTCCTCAACGTACTACCCGCCACTATGCACCACTAGCAATTCAATTCTCCAGGATGAACTATGCAAATGCTGATCCTTTAACAAGAATTTCAAAAGATTTTAACGCGTTTTATAATTTTATCGATTTTACAATGGATATTAATACTATAAAAAGTAAAATAATAATGTTTTTAAATTCTTAATTTTAATTATACAATTATTAGTTATGTACATATATAATCTGTAAGGAATTATCCATAGACTAATAGATTAAATAAATAAAATAAACAAGTCGCTTATTCCCTTTTATCGCAATCGGTCAAAGTCCATTTGAGGACAAAACTGGATTGTATTTTCGGTCAGTCAATTGATTGCATGCATACAAGCGCATCATAATTGTTTCGTTTCGACAATTCTCTTTTGTGTCGTGTCCGTTTTTATTGCAAAGTCTCCCGCCACTATATTATTTTACAGTGTCTGGTCTTTAATTTAGTTATGTTCCTGTATTTATATCCAATATAGTAAACATATATAATTAGTGTAGGGGAGTATTTTAAAAATATTTTGAGATATTTTGGCTTCTTGTGCATCCTACAATTCGACGTTTTTAATGTGTAGGGCGCTTCTTTGTTTTCTTGATTGTTCTTGATACCTTCCTGTTGAAATTTTAATTGAATTGAATATATTTTGCATATTGCTTATATTTGTACACTATAGAGATATTTTTGATAAAAATTTATGCAACTGTATAGATAGTTGTATAGATTAGATTGAGTTTGACAATCTAATCCTGAATTTGGTTATCTTCATTGACTTTCTTTTAATTGTAAGCCAAACTGTTTCTAGTCTTTCATATTTTTCGCACCAATTTCACTTCAAAAATTATTTTGCTCTGCATTTCGTTGCAACATTTTCTATAGACTTTCATTTATATACAGTCTCTCTTTCTTTCGTGGTTTTCTCTAAAAATGGCGTTAAATTCTCTTAATATATTAGTACATGTTTCCAATTCAATAGTGAGGGAGACGAATTAAATATATATGATCTGGAGGCTCAGAGGGAAGAAATTGGAAAATTGTGGAAATTAGTTGAGGAAACCTTAGTAACTGCCTCTCACACCTAGAAAATCCGAGATATATTGATTCTCAGATGCTACATTTAAAACATGGGCTCGACGCCCCACTTCTTTTGGGAGGCAGAGACCTTGGCATCAAATTAAGCTAATTTTGAATACTGGGAATCCTAGAATAGGCACAGGCTTTGTTGTTGATCCTCTAAATGAAGATAACTTTCATAATTTGGCGAAATTTCCGTGTGATATTGGAATCTTCGAATAATTTTTGCTTGTCCGCTTCTGCGGATTTTGTAAATAAGACTCAATTGACAAACATTGAACGTCTGTGTCGTCCTGTCGATAAAACTAGTGATGAGACTAGAGAAATTGTATATAAGTTCCTTTTAATTCGAACCAGCATGGAATGCCTTGAACTCTACTTACAATAATCCTCGGTTGCTTATCCACAGCTAATTAAGGTCATTGTTCGCGTTTCATGTATTGGGACAGACAACTTAGTCTATCCAACTAGTGATGAGACTCGAGTAAATGTCTCGAAGTTCCTTTTAACTTATCAGATTTTAGAACCAGCATGGAATGCCTTGAACTCTACTCACAATAATGCTCGGTTGTTTATTCACAGCCAATTAAGGTCATTTTTCACGCTTTGGGTGTTGGGACAGAAAATTTAGTCCATCCAACCCGTGCAATTACAATTTTTGATGTACATATGGATAATTGGGATCTAATCGTGGTATTTATTTATCTGGCAGATCACACATACTTTTTGGATAGAATTAGATGCGTTCTTGACAGAAAGAATTCGAACTCTCCGTGTTTTCATGAAATGAAGAATGTTGATACTTCGCTTAATTTAAACCCCATTTACCTGTTTCAAGTATGTTGTTTCCTCCCCTCAGTCTCGTAATTCTTGTTGTGTTCTTCAGAGACACCATACTCTTTTGTACAGAAATGGCTCTATTGTGAGTAAACTGCGTCAAATGATGACTCCTATAAATTCAATTTTGTCTTTGCCCGACCCCTCCTTTTAAACAGGAAATATAATTGCTAATAATCATCGTTTTGCCGCTTCAAATGCGATTGTTCCAGCCACATCGGTCGGTTCCACGTCTTGCAGAATAAAGCAGTTCTATTGAGAACACCTTCAGTGAATACAGATCATAATGGCGTTTGTTTTGCTACTAGGAATTTGATTGATCGGGCATTCGAATCGTCATTCATTTCGGAACGACTTCAGAAAAACTTAAATCTGTTGGTCAAGTATTACTCTCGCAGACACATATCGTAAAATGTGGAACAAAACAGTCCATAGTAGTTGTAATGTGGTGATAGTCCATAATGGTCTGAGGTTTCCAGCGATCCCGAATGTTGAAGAGGTCCCTAATTCCTTGTGGAATTGTTTAAAAACGTTCCTAATGGTCTGGGATCTTTAATAGTCCCGAAAATGTAATTGGTCCCTAATGGCCTGAATGCTTAGATTGTAAGCAGGTTCTTTGAAAAAAAAAAAATGGAATGGAATGGAATATGATTCAGAGAAATGATGTAGAAAATGTAAAAGGTTTTGATCAATACTTATGCAAATATTGTTAAATCATAACCGTTGAAACATTAAGTGAGGCAACAAATGTTTGAGTAGGAATCGCTGTTTAAAATGGTTAAACATTCAGCCTTTTATTTCAAAGCACATAACCGATGAAATCTGTCATTTCCTAATTACTGTATCCTTGTTGTAGCTGTAGAGACAGATTTCAACGAAGATTTCACAACCTATTTGATATTCTGCCTACCTTTAGATATCTATATGTCAACACACATACAGTATTGGGTATCGTTAGATTGAGGAAATTGAATCGCAAGCTATTAATCGCGCTTTATTGCAAGTTGAATACATAGAGTTGTACAAACTAAAACTTAGTATCGTTTACTACACCAATAAATAAACGGCAATGTGCCATATCCTTTATAAAACTATCGTCTTTTCTTTATTTGTTTTTTATTTATACCCCCTTTAATTTTGAACGGTCACACGTACGTATTGGTGTACCATAAGCGAAATGAGGGAACTTCGCTGACACTTGTTCCTCTGAGTCTCTATAGTACCTCTCACACGTAGAAAATCCGTGATATATTGATTATCTATATAGCAAGTATAAGGTTTCGGCTAGAGAATATACGTCTAAGTTTAAGAGTGATTCAAATGTGTCCATGAACTCATCTCATACCAGTACAGTAGATTCATTAAGGGAGCATCCCAAAAATGTTTTTTACATTTAAAAACATGGACATCACTCGTACAACACTATGCTTATAACGACCAAAACTGACTGCACAGTCTTAAGAACAATGGCAAAAAAATTTACAATTCTTTTAGTAGAATATTTCTCAAATATTTCTCGTGCACTATTTTATCGTAGTGGAAACTAAATCCACAAATTCATATTATTCCGAAATACCAAATCTTTCACCGCACAGGTTTACAATAGCAATCCGCATATGATGCGTTGTTGCTATTTATAAAGTTTCCCAAAATTAAATAAAGTGATTGGTATAATGGGAAACGTAGACTTATGTCAACCTAGAATCATATCAAAATTATTTTTTAATTATTGCTGTGGACTAGATTTAATCTAGAGATCGTGGAAAAATGTAATGCCAGAGAGTGGTTATATTCTAATCGAACCGAATATTGAATATAAGCGAAAGGACGCATTACCTAATCCGTAACTGAATTTTAAATAGTTTCTTACTTTATATGGGCGTTATAACCTATACACGCAATGTATAGGTATAACATGTGTTGCGGAGCAGTGTAAATAAAATAAAAAGGGAAATAAAACAAAAGTAATTAACATTTTTAAAATTAAAAAATTTCCGGTTTTATTGATGGTTTTATATTAGCCGAAAAACTAATATATAATTTACCTTTTTTGTACAATGGTGTTGCAGCGTTGTTGATTGTACGAAGATCCGAAAAACAAGTAAAGAGAAAAAGCAACGAGAAAGCCAAGATGTCTCAAAAGCCGCGCAAATTGATAGATACTACTCCTTAGAATTTGATATCTCTAACTTTCATAGCAAAAAATAATGGTATGATGGCAAATAATTAGAAATAATGACGAGTTAAATTTTAGGTTTATAATTTAATTGTAAATTAAACACTACCCCCGTCCTTGAAACATCTTGGTATGTTACAACAATTATGCTTTTATCTATAAGTTAAAAACTACAAATATATAGAAGGTGTAAAAGTAAATTTTTTGACCATTTTCTTTATTCAATTATTTTTTTTCCCATTTTTTCAAAAACAATTGCTGTTCGATGAACCATCAAGGCAATAGAAAATTGTCTTCAACAAATTTTAGACCATGGGCCGATCATCTCGGGCAACCTCACAGTGGGCAAGGAGCGGATACCACCCCACCAAAGATAGTTAGTTGAGCCCAGGGGAACCCTGGACTCGAATGGGTTTGAGATTTAATAACCTTCCGGTACACATCGGGACCAAGAATTAGTGCGATGTGAGCGGAGCGAATTCGGGATCTGCTGATTTATTAGGTGTGGAGCAGATTGCGCAGGAGTGACCACGCTAAGTGCGGATACTCGAAGCAGCTGCGTCTGGTCGTGGAAAGTCTGTAAAGTTAGTTGGCAGAACAAATCATGGCCAACGCTTACGGAGCTGAAAAGGAGTTTACTATTCAGTGTGAAGTAAATACGACTATGTCCAGCACACGGATCCAATAGCGCTCGAACTGGTACTTTTCGGTCCGGAAGAACAATTTGTACCACCATTGTTGGCCTCAGAGTAACAATGGGCTGCATGGATTGAACTATCGGACGGACTGCACCCACGGACGATATCGGATGAGAGTTTACAGAGAGACGTTTTGCAGAGGCCTTCTTTATAGCGGACGAATTAGAATTGGAGGAGGGCGACGAATGTAACGTACAAGACGTGTAGCCTCTACTACTCGAAGGGCGGACAGTTCCATGGAGTGTTTGGTTGGAATGGAGAAGGGTGTGGTGGTCATTGTTGCACACTACGGAGACGCCGTAGGAATGGTCCAAGTTGACGCAGAACGCGCCCTCTCAAACTCCCTATGAGGAGAGGTGGGTCCTACTTCTTCATTGTTAGGCAGAAGTACCGGAAGGGTATCAACCGCCATTTGGGATGAAAATCCAGGATTGGGCACAACAGTTGCCGTACAATTCTCCTGATCTGGAGAGACAACCTATGCGATGCTGGGGAGAACCACAGTTGCTGCGCTATTCTTCCGATGAGGAGAAGCAACCATCTTCTTGTCAGCCGATGAACTGGTTTGACAGGCTTGAAGACCCGGAGCAGACTCCTGATTAGGAACTTCGATAATATCTTTAAAATCCGAGTCTTGTGATCCTAAATGAGCCACACTGTTGTCTACAAAGTCTCTCTCTCTCTCTTTGTTCGACATTGGGATGTTGTCATGCACAATTGGGAGGGAAGCGGCCATCGTACTCAACTTTTCCTTATCTGCGAAAAAATGGAGATAGCGCAGTGAAGAGAGAACAACTATCTATTCTTGGTCCGTCAGAATGACAAGCTTAAGTACGGGTCGTTTTAGGATACCGTTTTCCGTTTTCAAGTCCGCGACTCTAACATGACCGTCGATTCCCGGATAGACTTTTACTACGCGACCGAGTTTCCACGAAGTGGGAGGTAATTGTTCATGTCGAAGAACTACTAAATCATTCGTTTGAATATCACGTTGCGGAAATCTCCACTTGTAGCGACGGTGGAGGCTTTTTAAATATTCATCTTTCCACCGAAGGCAGATTTGTTGAGAGAGCCCCTTCAATTTTCGATACCGGTTCACGATGTCCAAAGAAGATCCGTTTATCATGGGTTCTGGGGAACAAGGATCGGAGGCCCGACAAGAAAATGTCCAGGTGTAAGCACCACCGTATCATCAAGACTATCATTCATAGGACAGAGAGGACGAGAATTTAAACAAGCTTCTATTCTCGTTAGTAGTGTTGAAAACTCTTCAAATGTAAATTTAAGATTTTTAGTCATTTTTCGAAAATGATTTTTGAAGCTTTTGACAGCAGCTTTCCAGAATCCACCCATATGTGGAGCTCCGGGTTAAACCTTTAGGGAAGCTCCTGGTATTGAAACTTACAACGGAGTTTATTACGAATGTCATTTAATGCCAGTTTAAATTCTCGTTCTAACTCTCGAGATGCTCCAACGGAATTGGTACCATTATCCGAGAATGTAGTCTTGGGACATCCACGGCGCGAAATAAACCTAAACCTTCTAAAAATGTTTCTGTGGATAAATCGGAAGATGGTTCTAAATGAATTGCTTTCGTAGAAAAGCACACAAAAACGCAAACATAACCTTTTGTAATTTTTCAATATTGACCTGTAAAGGATTTGATATCAAATGGTCCAGCGAAATCGAAACCTGTAGTAGAGAAAGGTCTGGACAAAATAGTTATTTTTTTTTGGAGGAAGTGATGCCATGATTTGTGTACATGTACGTTTTTTGCTAAAATGCATAATTTACCATGTCTTATTGTTGCTCTAATCAACGAAGTGGCACGAGGAATCCAATATTCCCGACGAAGAATGCGAAGCATTAATTGGTTTCCTCCGTGCATTGACTCTATGTGAATCTGTTCCAACAAAAGTTTTGCGAATCTACTACGGTATGGTAACAAAATTGGATGACGTTCAGATGCGGAAAGAGTCGGACACTGTGCAAGGCGTCCATTCAAGCACATTACACATGTTTCATCCAGAAATGGATTTAAGTATTCCTCAACATAAAATGATTATTGAGCTACAGCAGCCAGACGGAATTTGACTGCTTGGATTTCAGAATTAGTGGGGGTGGAACCTTCGAACTGGTATTTGCCTCGATGAACAGAATATGTATTATAGAAAAACCTTAGAATACATGCAATGAAAGAGAATCGATTTAAGGTAAATTAAATAAATTTTGTTAAAAGATATATCAATCTCGTTTAGAATGCCCTTTAGAAGTTCGTATGCCAGTACTGCACCGCATAATTCTAATCGAGGTAAGGAAATGGATTTGAGCGGAGCTACCTTTGTTTTGCATGAGAGCAGATTTGTGAAGATGGTGTCATTTGAAGTTAAAGCACGAATGTAAGCTACCCCCGCGTATTCCTTTTCTGATGCAACAGAAAAGACATGAGGTTCGACTTAGGAGTTCGGAGAATATTGGACATAACGAGGAATAGAAATCGAATTGACGTCAAGATAGGATTCAACGAACTTTTGCCATTCGCATTCTGTCGAAGAGGGAAGCGAATCGTCCCAACCAATGTTGTCGAGCAGTTTAAAACAAATTTGAAAAGTCTCCATCTTAGAATAAGGAGGACTAAATCAACTGAAGAGTTGGGCCGACATAAAGAATATCGATAGGAGAACCTTTGCATAATAAGTACAATTTGCTTGATGTAGTGGACAAGGTTTGGCTAATGTCAGAAATATTAGCTTGTGTCGACGTAGTAGAAATACCAAGACATCGTTGTAAGTTTTCAGTAATGAAGGAAGCTTTAGAAGCTGGGTCAATTAAGGTACGAGCAGGGTATGTTACACCTTGATGAATTAAATTAACCACTGCTGAACCTAAAATAACATTTTTGTTGTGCGAAATGTGATACACTTGCCTATTGGCAGAGTGCGATACACCTGACGAAGTCGATGGAAGATTTGAATTAGCATTGCTAGATTGGGAAGAAAGTTGGTTTGAAATCGACCTCGAGGAAGTCGTTGATGGAACGGGAACTGCAGGATTGGACATCGCACGATGTAAAAGGCTGTGATGCCGCTTGTTGCATTTACCGCAGTTATGTTTACTTACACATTTTTTGGCCTCATGACCAATCGTAAGACAATTAATACAACAATTGAACCATTTGATTACTGAAAAGCGACCTTCTACTGATAATTTTTTGAATTCTGGACAAAAGCGCAGATGATGAACAGATTTCGGACAAAGAACCTGAAGGACCATGAGAAGAATTAACAGAAGGAGCTGTCTTCGTAAAATGAGCTCGCACCTTATTTTCAGATTTTCTAGAGGAATCTATGCTACGAATATCTCGAAGGCATGTAAGGGTTTGAATCCGTCCCTAAGGAAATGAACCAAATCCTTCCAAGATGACAATGCCGATTTGTTCTTTGCTGTCTGTTCCCGCAATGAGACGGTGTTTTTAGGTAATCTTTGTATGCATAAGAAGACTAATATGGAATCCCAATCGTTCGTAGAAACGTCGTAGATCGCCATATCCGATATGCATCCATTGATTGCCCCCTCAAGATTTTTAAACCCGTAGATGACTCATTGTCAAGAAGCGGAAGATAAAAAAGTAATTTAAGTCGATTGTTAACTAATATGCGTACATTGTCATATGCCTCCTTTAAAGCTTACCAGGCTAAATCAAATCTTCTTTCGCTTCACCACTAGCTTTTTTCAACAAGTGACATAGTTTTTCAATGCTACTAAGGCGGCTGTTGTTGATATAAATCGCCAAAAAAGATCCCTAAATGTGGGCCAAGAAAAAAATCACCATTAATAACATCAATATCGCAAGGCGGAAGATTTAAACTATGCATAACATTGTCATTTGAAGCGAAAGCCTCAATTGACCTTCCCGTTTGGTGTGAAACACCAGACAACGAGAGAATATCATCATTTGTTTTACGTATCTTTCACTTTATCCCATAGGGACTTCAGAAGATTGAACTTCAAGAATGTAAATATCCAGATCTTCATCTCGAAGAGCATTGAAGTTGCTTTCGAATTAAATGATAGCATCAGTTGATCTGATAAGATAATCAAATGTAGAAAGTGACATCTTGAATATTAAGAAAAGTTTACTGGATGAAAATCAAGTAAAACAGAAATAAAATGCTGGTAATTTTTGTAGAAAACTTTTAAATTTAGGAAAATTATTTTATTTGTTAGCGAATACTGACAATTGCAACACCAAAACAAAGGATACTACTTTTTAAGCGAAGCTTTAAAAAGAAAACAAGTGATATAAATGAGAATAGATATAAAATACTCTTTCTCGATGTAGTGAAAATTGTATACATTTTCAATGTGTATCGAATAATACACGTTGTTTTGTTTATATGTATCGAAGAATACAGAAAATTAGATTATGTGCATCGAATAATACAAGAGAAAATTATTTGCGAAAAGAAATAATTTAAAAACCAAGAATAAATGACCAAACATCGCAATGAATCTGTAAATTTTTGATTTTTTCTTGAATTTATGACCAAATGTATGGTGCACGAACTGTAAAATGCACGCTACAAATCAAAATCGCAATCAAGAGTTAATAAAAAATAGAAATAAATGTTTAAATTATTAAAAAAATAAATACAAAATCGTTTTAGTATATATAATAACGAATATTATTATGATTATATGCAAAACGACCGAATGTAGGGTGTATTCAATAACGACATATATAATTTCCAACAGAGATAAATTTAAATTTTGGAAAAGAAAATTATTTTACAATTTTGGCCAGAACAGACCTAATAAACAATTTTCACTTTTTCTAATAAACACACCTATTACAGGGCGTGGTGGTTACTGACTACCTAACAGAGCAGATTGCGCAGGAGTGACCACATGTCTCAAGGGTATGCTAAGTGCGGATACTCGAAGCAGCTGCGTCTGGTCGTGGAAAGTCTGTAAAGTTAGTTGGCAGAACAAATCATGGCCAACGCTTACGGAGCTGAAAAGGAGTTTACTATTCAGTGTGAAGTAAATACGACTATGTCCAGCACACGGATCCAATAGCGCTCGAACTGGTACTTTTCGGTCCGGAAGAACAATTTGTACCACCATTGTTGGCCTCAGAGTAACAATGGGCTGCATGGATTGAACTATCGGACGGACTGCACCCACGGACGATATCGGATGAGAGTTTACAGAGAGACGTTTTGCAGAGGCCTTCTTTATAGCGGACGAATTAGAATTGGAGGAGGGCGACGAATGTAACGTACAAGACGTGTAGCCTCTACTACTCGAAGGGCGGACAGTTCCATGGAGTGTTTGGTTGGAATGGAGAAGGGTGTGGTGGTCATTGTTGCACACTACGGAGACGCCGTAGGAATGGTCCAAGTTGACGCAGAACGCGCCCTCTCAAACTCCCTATGAGGAGAGGTGGGTCCTACTTCTTCATTGTTAGGCAGAAGTACCGGAAGGGTATCAACCGCCATTTGGGATGAAAATCCAGGATTGGGCACAACAGTTGCCGTACAATTCTCCTGATCTGGAGAGACAACCTATGCGATGCTGGGGAGAACCACAGTTGCTGCGCTATTCTTCCGATGAGGAGAAGCAACCATCTTCTTGTCAGCCGATGAACTGGTTTGACAGGCTTGAAGACCCGGAGCAGACTCCTGATTAGGAACTTCGATAATATCTTTAAAATCCGAGTCTTGTGATCCTAAATGAGCCACACTGTTGTCTACAAAGTCTCTCTCTCTCTCTTTGTTCGACATTGGGATGTTGTCATGCACAATTGGGAGGGAAGCGGCCATCGTACTCAACTTTTCCTTATCTGCGAAAAAATGGAGATAGCGCAGTGAAGAGAGAACAACTATCTATTCTTGGTCCGTCAGAATGACAAGCTTAAGTACGGGTCGTTTTAGGATACCGTTTTCCGTTTTCAAGTCCGCGACTCTAACATGACCGTCGATTCCCGGATAGACTTTTACTACGCGACCGAGTTTCCACGAAGTGGGAGGTAATTGTTCATGTCGAAGAACTACTAAATCATTCGTTTGAATATCACGTTGCGGAAATCTCCACTTGTAGCGACGGTGGAGGCTTTTTAAATATTCATCTTTCCACCGAAGGCAGATTTGTTGAGAGAGCCCCTTCAATTTTCGATACCGGTTCACGATGTCCAAAGAAGATCCGTTTATCATGGGTTCTGGGGAACAAGGATCGGAGGCCCGACAAGAAAATGTCCAGGTGTAAGCACCACCGTATCATCAAGACTATCATTCATAGGACAGAGAGGACGAGAATTTAAACAAGCTTCTATTCTCGTTAGTAGTGTTGAAAACTCTTCAAATGTAAATTTAAGATTTTTAGTCATTTTTCGAAAATGATTTTTGAAGCTTTTGACAGCAGCTTTCCAGAATCCACCCATATGTGGAGCTCCGGGTTAAACCTTTAGGGAAGCTCCTGGTATTGAAACTTACAACGGAGTTTATTACGAATGTCATTTAATGCCAGTTTAAATTCTCGTTCTTACTCTCGAGATGCTCCAACGGAATTGGTACCATTATCCGAGAATGTAGTCTTGGGACATCCACGGCGCGAAATAAACCTAAACCTTCTAAAAATGTTTCTGTGGATAAATCGGAAGATGGTTCTAAATGAATTGCTTTCGTAGAAAAGCACACAAAAACGCAAACATAACCTTTTGTAATTTTTCAATATCGACCTGTAAAGGATTTGATATCAAATGGTCCAGCGAAATCGAAACCTGTAGTAGAGAAAGGTCTGGACAAAATAGTTCTTTTTTTTGGAGGAAGTGATGCCATGATTTGTGTACATGAACGTTTTTTGCTAAAATGCATAATTTACCATGTCTTATTGTTGCTCTAATCAACGAAGTGGCACGAGGAATCCAATATTCCCGACGAAGAATGCGAAGCATTAATTGGTTTCCTCCGTGCATTGACTCTATGTGAATCTGTTCCAACAAAAGTTTTGCGAATCTACTACGGTATGGTAACAAAATTGGATGACGTTCAGATGCGGAAAGAGTCGGACACTGTGCAAGGCGTCCATTCAAGCACATTACACATGTTTCATCCAGAAATGGATTTAAGTATTCCTCAACATAAAATGATTATTGAGCTACAGCAGCCAGACGGAATTTGACTGCTTGGATTTCAGAATTAGTGGGGGTGGAACCTTCGAACTGGTATTTGCCTCGATGAACAGAATATGTATTATAGAAAAACCTTAGAATACATGCAATGAAAGAGAATCGATTTAAGGTAAATTAAATAAATTTTGTTAAAAGATATATCAATCTCGTTTAGAATGCCCTTTAGAAGTTCGTATGCCAGTACTGCACCGCATAATTCTAATCGAGGTAAGGAAATGGATTTGAGCGGAGCTACCTTTGTTTTGCATGAGAGCAGATTTGTGAAGATGGTGTCATTTGAAGTTAAAGCACGAATGTAAGCTACCCCCGCGTATTCCTTTTCTGATGCAACAGAAAAGACATGAGGTTCGACTTAGGAGTTCGGAGAATATTGGACATAACGAGGAATAGAAATCGAATTGACGTCAAGATAGGATTCAACGAACTTTTGCCATTCGCATTCTGTCGAAGAGGGAAGCGAATCGTCCCAACCAATGTTGTCGAGCAGTTTAAAACAAATTTGAAAAGTCTCCATCTTAGAATAAGGAGGACTAAATCAACTGAAGAGTTGGGCCGACATAAACAATATCGATAGGAGAACCTTTGCATAATAAGTACAATTTGCTTGATGTAGTGGACAAGGTTTGGCTAATGTCAGAAATATTAGCTTGTGTCGACGTAGTAGAAATACCAAGACATCGTTGTAAGTTTTCAGTAATGAAGGAAGCTTTAGAAGCTGGGTCAATTAAGGTACGAGCAGGGTATGTTACACCTTGATGAATTAAATTAACCACTGCTGAACCTAAAATAACATTTTTGTTGTGCGAAATGTGATACACTTGCCTATTGGCAGAGTGCGATACACCTGACGAAGTCGATGGAAGATTTGAATTAGCATTGCTAGATTGGGAAGAAAGTTGGTTTGAAATCGACCTCGAGGAAGTCGTTGATGGAACGGGAACTGCAGGATTGGAAATCGCACGATGTAAAAGGCTGTGATGCCGCTTGTTGCATTTACCGCAGTTATGTTTACTTACACATTTTTTGGCCTCATGACCAATCGTAAGACAATTAATACAACAATTGAACCGTTTGATTACTGAAAAGCGACCTTCTACTGATAATTTTTTGAATTCTGGACAAAAGCGCAGATGATGAACAGATTTCGGACAAAGAACCTGAAGGACCATGAGAAGAATTAACAGAAGGAGCTGTCTTCGTAAAATGAGCTCGCACCTTATTTTCAGATTTTCTAGAGGAATCTATGCTACGAATATCTCGAAGGCATGTAAGGGTTTGAATCCGTCCCTAAGGAAATGAACCAAATCCTTCCAAGATGACAATGCCGATTTGTTCTTTGCTGTCTGTTCCCGCAATGAGACGGTGTTTTTAGGTAATCTTTGTATGCATAAGAAGACTAATATGGAATCCCAATCGTTCGTAGAAACGTCGTAGATCGCCATATCCGATATGCATCCATTGATTGCCCCCTCAAGATTTTTAAACCCGTAGATGACTCATTGTCAAGAAGCGGAAGATAAAAAGTAATTTAAGTCGATTGTTAACTAATATGCGTACATTGTCATATGCCTCCTTTAAAGCTTACCAGGCTAAATCAAATCTTCTTTCGCTTCACCACTAGCTTTTTTCAACAAGTGACATAGTTTTTCAATGCTACTAAGGCGGCTGTTGTTGATATAAATCGCCAAAAAAAGATCCCTAAATGTGGGCCAAGAAAAAAATCACCATTAATAACATCAATATCGCAAGGCGGAAGATTTAAACTATGCATAACATTGTCATTTGAAGCGAAAGCCTCAATTGACCTTCCCGTTTGGTGTGAAACACCAGACAACGAGAGAATATCATCATTTGTTTTACGTATCTTTCACTTTATCCCATAGGGACTTCAGAAGATTGAACTTCAAGAATGTAAATATCCAGATCTTCATCTCGAAGAGCATTGAAGTTGCTTTCGAATTAAATGATAGCATCAGTTGATCTGATAAGATAATCAAATGTAGAAAGTGACATCTTGAATATTAAGAAAAGTTTACTGGATGAAAATCAAGTAAAACAGAAATAAAATGCTGGTAATTTTTGTAGAAAACTTTTAAATTTAGGAAAATTATTTTATTTGTTAGCGAATACTGACAATTGCAACACCAAAACAAAGGATACTACTTTTTAAGCGAAGCTTTAAAAAGAAAACAAGTGATATAAATGAGAATAGATATAAAATACTCTTTCTCGATGTAGTGAAAATTGTATACATTTTCAATGTGTATCGAATAATACACGTTGTTTTGTTTATATGTATCGAAGAATACAGAAAATTAGATTATGTGCATCGAATAATACAAGAGAAAATTATTTGCGAAAAGAAATAATTTAAAAACCAAGAATAAATGACCAAACATCGCAATGAATCTGTAAATTTTTGATTTTTTCTTGAATTTATGACCAAATGTATGGTGCACGAACTGTAAAATGCACGCTACAAATCAAAATCGCAATCAAGAGTTAATAAAAAATAGAAATAAATGTTTAAATTATTAAAAAAATAAATACAAAATCGTTTTAGTATATATAATAACGAATATTATTATGATTATATGCAAAACGACCGAATGTAGGGTGTATTCAATAACGACATATATAATTTCCAACAGAGATAAATTTAAATTTTGGAAAAGAAAATTATTTTACAATTTTGGCCCGAACAGACCTAATAAACAATTTTCACTTTTTCTAATAAACACACCTATTACACGGCGTGGTGGTTACTGACTACCTAACACAAGTCAGTCAACCACAAGCATACAGCACTGATATGTGATCGTATTGTTGTTGTTGTATTAACCACTAATATGTTGTTATTGTTATTGGATTCTCTTTTGTGTTGAAAAAAAAAAAAAAAAAACAAAAGCACCAATCGCAAAAACAAAGTAAATCACAGATGACTGCTTATTTATTTGCACCACACTTTTTATTTCTTTTGACGCGTATATCGTAAATAAGAGAGAATATGTGCAAATGTGTTATAATATTCGTGAAGAGAATTATTACACACAATGAGAAACTGGCACTGTTGGAAAATACGAAAAAACGAATTACCGACGGACGGACACTTAAGCAAACGAAACGAACGACCGTAGTTAAAAACTTTTTTTGTTTTTGTTACGAATTTAATATTTTTTTGAGAATATTTTTTATCGAACACTCGTGTAGGCTTACTAAAAATGACGGTACGTACCTTTTGGATGATGAATGGGAGTAAATGATGATGATGAGTGTTGAGAGTAGATGATTTTGCTGGTGGTTGTTGACGATATCAAACCCTTGAATAAAGAAAATGAACCAAGTAAGTTGTTGTCGCTGGAAAGCCCTATCTTGGTTCGAAGTGACCAAACTGTTGCGGAGCAGTGTAAATAAAATAAAAAGGGAAATAAAACACGAGTAATTAATATTTTTAAAATTAAAAAATTTGCGGTTTTATTTATGGTTTTATATTAGCCGAAAAACTAATATATAATTTACCTTTGTTGTACAATGGTGTTGCAGCGTTGTTGATTGGACGAAGATCCGAAAAACAAGTAAAGAGAAAATGAAACGAGAAACCTAAGATGTCTCAAGAGCCGCGCAAATTTGCCATCGCTAACTTTGAACGAAAGTTCAAAGTTGAATAAAATGGTATGATGGCAAATAATTAGAAATAATGACGAGTTGCATTTTAGGTTTATACTTAAATTGTAAATTAAACAACATCTTTAAAGCTCTAAATGCAGAATTGTAAACTATTCCTTTAGAAAGTTAGGCTGAAATCGTAAAAATACAGAATATGGAGAGATACAATTTTATGGGTGCTAAACGAAAACGTTGACCGACATAGCTCATCTCCGATCTAGACCTGACTGAAAAAATACAGCTCTATGCTAAATGTTATTACTATCGCATGCCGTGTGGATTTTAGCATGATTACAAACGAAGGAGATAAAGACAGACGTCTAAATCGACTCATTGTCATATATAGATATCATGAAATGAATCATTTTGCTACTACAAATTTACTTCATCCTAATTTTTTATTTATTGTATTTATTAATTTGAACGTTCATAAGTGTTTGACAGTTTGTGTAAAAATTTCCCAGTGCCACTTGGAATTTCATGGGACGTTTTTCCTACATATAAAGCCTCCCAAAATTAATTAAACATTATTTAATTCATTAACACTAGGACCATATCGACGTTATCCATTAAGTAATACCATAAATAGCAGAAGATTCTTGGAAAATTCTTAAATTCTTTCTTTCGTAGTCCGCATGTCTATGTCTTGTGTTAAATCTGGTTCGAATTTGAATTAATGTAATTGCATGGTAACCGATATTTTCAAGTGATTTTTTGAATACACTGTAATTTACAATTCATAAAGGCCCTAAACTGGTAAATATAGTCTTGATGGTTTGTTTTTCTACAAATATGTAGAAAACCTTTATGGAACATTATAAACGATCCGCCTTCGTTGTATGTGCAAACCATGGGTAAATAATTGTTATGGATGTGAATCAGCATTGCATTGTAGCATTGTATGGCTACAACTTTGTTTTTTAATCCAACTCATACTTAGATTCTCATTCATTGTTCAAAAGTGAAATGAAGAATGAACTCTTGTTCAATTATTTTATGAGTTCAAGTTAACACCGAAACAAAACTGATTTTCTCTTTAGCATTATTGGAATGTTTGCAAAGAAGTTATTTAAATTTTCACACATTGCACATTAGGAATATTGGACTATATTGCAATCAGTCTTAATAGAATTTACTAAGCAATACGATTCAATTAAGCATAATAATTAGTGTAAATGACATTTCATAGTAACATAACTCCCACAGTCCACCCATATGGAAAGGGCCAGCCGACCGGTGATAATGTGACCTCAAATGGTCCTGTGAAATCCACGCCCGTTGTAAATGCGCTAAGATAATTAAAGGAAAGAAATAAATAAAAACATTTTTTTTAGATTTCCATTCAAATAAAAGCAGTCGCTTTTAGGCGTAAACATTAGGCGTCCACCTTGCAGCATTATGAATGTTGTAGTATAAGTATGTATTGTAACATGTATATACTATATAATGAACAAGGAGGTGCAGTGTTTTGTGAGAAATTCAAATTTATTTTGGTAAAGTTCATGTTTTCAAAAATTCGGATTTTTACTATGTTCTATTAATTCTATCAGACTCCAGACAATCGCCACCTTCGAATACACATCCGGGCCCAGCACCAACGCAACCCGACTTTGTCGAAAAAAGTAGGGATCTACTAAAGGCAATCCAAGGAATGCCTCCTTGACCCCTTCATTGACTTGCCACTAAAGAGATGCTTTGAGTGACATCATAAACGGACGTGACCGTCATTCGGCAAAGCCGAATTCCATCTAGGTCGGAAGTGGGTAATTTCAATTGGGTATCATTGTCGCACAAATGAGACTCTGTATTGAGCAAGTATTCAGAATAGCTTGGACTGGAAAAGTCGGTCCGACACAAGGTCGCCACCGATTGTAAAGGCAGTATACAAACGGAATATCAGATGAATAACAGAAGGATCGGACGAACGAATTTCGGATCTAGTACTCGGACCAGACATAGAGCTTGAGTACGGACGAGACCTTGTATGCTGGCGCAAACGGAACATGGGTTGATAACCTCGACCAAAATCCTTTCTATTATCATGCAGCAAAGCATGATGGTCCCCACCGCATTTGTAGCAGCTTTTGGTGCTATGGCAATTACGCGCTTGGTGCCATTTGCCAAGACAACGCGTACAATGTCATGCTGGACCACAACATTGAAACGCGATTCCAGCGTCATTTCTAAAAATTGTTTGCAGGTGCTCAGCGAGTGCCTGCGCCTACAAACCCGAAAACTATATTTATGTGGGTATCCGAATCGACCGCAGTAACGGTCGTACTCCCCAATTCTACAAAACGAGCGGTCACGATTGAATCTACAGCTATGGATTCCGATCTGTTATGAACGAGTTGTCGACCCGCTAAACCCGCAGAGACGGATTCCATATTCAAATGCCGTTCGTTTCGGATTCAGGGTTATTGATATTTAAATCCGCAGTGACAGATTTCGATTAAGTGGCAGCATGATTATCGGATCCGCAGAGACGGATTCCGATTAAGTGAGTGTCACTGCAGCCATTGGCTTCACTAAATCATCCAATTCCTCCGAAGTAGTCCTCTGTTTTTTGTCGGCCCTATCCAGATGGTTATCAATTGCCGTAACGAGATCGATGTTGTACATATTAGAGCAATCCATTTTCTAAGAAAAAATTGCGATTTTAAAGGTAATTCAAGGTTGAGTGGTCGGTCAAAGCGACACGTTTAGATATGGGCCGCTTTCGAGCATGACCATCAATACCCGGGTAAATATTTTCTACTCGGCCTAACTTCCAAGATGTCGGTGGAAGTTGTTCATGACGAATATCTACGAGATCGTCTTTTTGGATTTCGCGTTCGGGAAATTTCCACTTATAGCGCATGTGCAAGCTTTTTAAATATTCATCTTTCCATCTAAGGCAAAACAAATGAGCAAGGGTCTGTACTTTTCGAAACCTCTTCACGAGCAATAAAGGTTCGTTAGATACTACAGGCTCAGAAGGAGCGAGTAATAGAGCGCCAATTAAAAAATGACCTGGTGTCAAAGCTCATCAGAAACCGGACATAGAGAACGCGAATTCAAACAAGCCTCTATTCTGGCCAGAACGGTTTTCAATTCCCGAACATTTCGAACTTGTCTTCGAAAGTGTTGCTTGAAACTTTTCACTCCAGCTTCCCAGAGTCCACCCATATGTGGAGCACCCGCTGGAATGAAATGCCAATTGAGGCCATGAGTTGCAAATATATTACAGCCCCATTCGCAACTGTTCCGAATGAATTCTCGAAAATTCCGACGTAGCTCACGGGAAGCACCCACGAAATTCGTACCGTTGTCCCAAAATATCAAGCTAGGACAACACACAAACATATCCCTTTGCAATCTTATACGCACGGCTAATAAATGACTTGATCTCAAATGGACCGGCGAAGTCGACCCCAGTTGTTGTGAACGATCAATCAATTGTTCTTTCAGGTGGAAGCGCCGCCATTATTTGGCTGCAATGTCGTTTCTTCTCCAAGATACATACTTTACAATTATGAACCACCGAGCGAATCAAAATTTTTACTCGAGGAATTCAATATTCCATCTTTAGCGTACTAAGCATAGGCTGAACGTCTCCATGAACACATTTTATGTGGATGTATTTGACCAAAAATTTCGCGAACCTACTTCTATAGGGGAGAATTATGGGATGGCGTTCCGAATATGAAATGCAGGGCGCACGTACAAGACGACCATTAATTCTTATGACACAATTTTCGTCAACAAAAGGATTGAGGGGAACGAGGGAACTGTTTTTAGAAATGGGTTCCATGTCGATTAGTTTTTAATAGTCTTCAGCGAAATGAAGCTTTTGAGTTGTAATTACGCGGTGAGTACGACCCTCTATTAATTCTTCAGCAGAAATCCGAGAGTTTGGGTAATTAAATGGCGAATATATCTTCAAACATAGGCCATTGTGCGAAGTCCCTTTTCAAATGTGAAATACCTTTCGAGAATATCTTCGAAGCAAGGAGGAAAGAATGAAAAATGACACTGAACAGACCGCTTTTCAATGTCAGTCCCAAGCGGAGCCAGGTCTCAACTTCCCAGGTCTGCTGGATTATCTTCCGACCTAATATGATACCAATTCTGATTCCCAACATTTTCCTAATTTCTACATACTCAATTAGCTACGAATATGGTCCAAGTGGAAGAAGTTTTTCTTAGCCACGAAAACACAATAATGGAATCCGTCCAACAATAAACATGCCGAAATTCTAAATCGATCTCTTTGACGATAATTTTTAAAAGTTTATAGGCTAATACTGCTCCGCAAAGTTCAAGACGAGGGAGAGAAATAGATTTCAATGGAGCCACTTTTGTCTTACTTGATAAGAAATGCACGAACACATTTTTATCTGGAGACTCTATTCTTATATATGCTTACACGGAGTATGCCATAACAGAGCCATCAGAAAAGACGTGTAATTCAGCCGAATATTCAGCGGAATACCGAAGCCAACGAGGTATTTTTATCAAGTTTTGAGCCACTAGCTTCCTCAAACGACAAAACTTGAGCATTAACCAAATGCTCTGGAGGAAAACAATCCAAAATTGACTTGTCATTGGCTGTCCACTTTCTCAATTCAAACTTAGCCGAAGAAAGTGCTCCGATCAACTGGTCCCTAGCATTAAAAGCGGTCTCCAGGTCATGTGTTCCGACCAAAACGTCATCTACGTATCTATGTATTTTGGCTGCGAACGGATATTCAGACTCAGTATCGTCAGCGAGTTGTAGAAGCGTCCGGATTGCTAAATAAGGTATACAATTAAGGCCGAAAGTCACCGTTTGCAATTCGTAGTCGAGAATGGGTTTGGTTGGCGAGTCCCGATAAAGAATACTTTGAAGCGGTGTTTGTTTAGGGTCTACACGTATTTGCGTAATGTCTGAATTAAACACGAACCTATAAACTCGCCAACAAGGTAATAAAAATACTAGGTCGAGTTGCAGAGAGGGTCCTACATATAACATGTCGTTCAGACTAATACCGGTCGATGTTTTATTGTAGGCGTTACAAACAGCTCGCAATTGTGTAGTTTTTTTTTCAAGATTAATTACCGCATGATGAGGCAAATAACACGAACTATAATTATTACAGGTTGGAATGTCTGTTGGCTTCATGTGGCCTAGTTCCAAATACTCGATCAAGACCTTATCATACATTGCTTTCACATCGGGTTTTTTAGATACCGACGATTCATTTGTGCTCTGAAATTAGAAGAGACAGTGACCATGACAAGCTTCCAGAAATGGACGGTAACACCAGCGCACAAGTTTCTAAGTTGACCGATGGATCCAAAGGGCTTCCAGTCTTCACAATTCACCCCAGAGATAACAGCATTCATTGAACCTATTTGAAGTTTCAACCTATTTTGCAAATGTTCAGTTAGAAAAGAAGATTCGGAAGCAGGGTCTATTAAAGTCCTAGTTGAATACGACATACCATTGCAGTTCCTAAAAGGACTGATTTATTTTGAGAGGCGTGGAATACTTGTCGAGAAACACACGCCGAGGATGTGGAGGGACGAGATTAATTGGCTGGTGCGAGAAGTGATGGATTGGTTGGATTCTGGCTAACCGAAGAAACAGGTGGACTTGACCTTCTAGGGGAAGAATCATTACGATGTAGCAAGGTGTGATAACTCCGCTTACATTTCGAACACCGATGCTGACTAATACAAATTTTTACCTCATGTCCCTTACGCAAGCAATTCACACATGACCTACGACGTTTCACAATAGAAAACCTAGCCGGGGGACATATTTTTGAATCGAGGACAATCAGATAGCACGTGGGAAATTTGGGGACACAGGAAACAATAACTATTCTGCGAAGGATTAGAAGAGCGAGAAGAATTCGTATTAGTCATATGACTTCGAAGTTTTTTAACATTAGACTTTGTGGACTGATCATTTCCTCTCATACCATGTAGACACATCAGTGTCTGAATTCGTTCCGACAAAAAGCTATCTAGGTCTTTCCACAACGAAATAGAAGACTTATCTCTAACACTCTGCTCCCATAAGGTTTGTGTAATTTTAGGGAGCCTTTGTAAACAGATGAAGCCCGTAAACGGATCCCAATTATCCGTACGAACGTCGTAAATGTACATTGCAGACAAACAGCCATTAATACCACGCTGGATTTGTTTAAGCCCGAACAAGTCGCAGTTTCAAGTAGAGAGAGGGAACAATGTCTTGAACTGACTATGAATCAACAAACGCGGATTATCGTAAGTAGATTTCAACACGTCCCACGCTAGGCCAAAACTGCGGTTAGTTAAGGGGAGTTAAGCAAAAATTTCACGAGCGTTAAGTGACAAAGACGCTCGATATTTAAAACAGAATCTCTGCCCTGGGCTTCCTTTGAAATTACTGACGGGGTCTAGTCATCCTTAGAAATATCAAAAGGATCCTGATTTAAAGAAACCACTGAACTAAAAGAAGAGCTCAAGGACAATTTTCGAGATGGCCAGAATTTATGCAAAATGTTATTAATGAGCGCAACACACTCCATATATAAGTCGTGAATAACCTCATATTTTCCATCGACCACCACAATGTCTTCAGCAGTAGTATCCTCAGCAGTTGATAAATAGTCAAGAAATTTTGCAAAATAAATTTCTAAATTGACCCATTTTTTATTCAAATACGTATTTTTTTTCTTCTAAAATGAGAACATCTAAATCTTCTTCTTTCGCGCCTTTTATTTTAGCACAAAAATTGACCATATGGTCTGACGTTCTAGTGTATTCTAGGTATGTGAAGAAAATGGGCCATGTAGGTCCACGTATTCGTATAGCCCTCATATAACGGTAGCTCCCAATATTGGGTATTTTGGTGATTTTAGAGATATTATTTAACGGAATTGTTTCAAATTTGGTATTTGAAGTTCGTAATGGATACTACATCTTAAGATAGAAAATGAGCCATGTAGGTCAACGTCTTCGTATAGCCCCCATATAACGGTAGTTCCCGATATTTAATATTTTGATGATTTTAGAGACATTATTTAACGGAACTATTTCAAATTTAGAATTTGAAGTTCGTAATGAATACTACAGCCTAGGCCGCAATTATCTCAAATTTTGTATTTAAAATTCGTAATGGATACTACAGCCTATGACAGAAAATTGTCTGTGCAGCTCCACGTTTTATAACACCCATGCCTATATATACCTCCCTATATTCGGTATTTTGATGATTTTAGCTACATTATGAACAGATTTTATTCAAGTTTCGCATTTGAGTATTGTAATAGCTTGTGACAAAAGTTGCCTACGTCATCGTATAGACCCTAATATACGGCTACATTCGGTATTGTTAAGATTTTAACCGAATTTTTAACAGATTTTGTTTTTTTTTTTAACTATTAAATTTGTACCAAATGGTGCAGGGTATTCAAAGTTCCGCCCGGGCGAACTTACAGCTTTTAACTTGTTCCATTATAACATATAATACGTAATGACCATTTGTCTTTCTCGTATACAAATAAATCTTTTCCGATTTATTGAGGTAATCAAAATCAAAATCTCAAAAATGCACATCTTTACAATTTCATAGTACATTGTCTCAATGTCACAATTTCACAAATAAACCAACAATACACCGTTTGTATACCCTCCACCATAGTATGGAGGGTATATTAAGTTTGTCATTCCGTTTGTAACACCTCGAAATATACTATTGAAACCCAACAAAGTATATATTCTTGATCAGCATAAAATTCTATGTCGATTTAGCGATGTCCATCCGCCTGTCCGTCTGAGGAAATCACCAAACGAGTTGAAGTAGATTGCTAAAATTTTACTCAAATGTATATTCTGTCTTCGATATTTTGATATTCGGTATTTTGAAGATTTCAGCGACAATATTCATCAGAATTTATTCCAATTTGGTATTTGATGTTTGTAATGGGTGCTTCAGGCTATGACAGGAGATTGTCTGTGCAGGTCAACGTCTTCGTATGGGCCCCATATAACGGTACCTCCCGATTTTAAATATTTTGATGATTTTTGCGAATTTATTCACAAAAATTGTTTCAAATTTGGTATTTGAAGTTCGTAGTGGATACTACAGCCTAAGACAGAAAATTTTTTGTGCAGGTCCACGTCTTCGGTCTTCGGTATTTTAATGATTTTAGGGACATTTTTCACCAGAATTGTTTCAAATTTGGTAATTGAAGTTGACAGTCAGCCTTTTATTTAAAAGTTTGTAACCGTTGAAATCTGTCCTATTTACTAAATCCTTGTTGTAGCTGTAGAGACCGATTCCAACGAAGATTTGGCAACCTATTTGATATTCCGCCAACCTTTAGATATCTATATGTCAACACACATACAATACAGTTGAGTTGGATAAATCGAGACGATTGAATCGCAAGCTAACCATGACGCTTTATTGTAAGCTGAGTACAAATAGTTGTACAAACTAAAACGTAGTATCGTTTACCATACCAATAAATAAACGGCAAGCTGCATAAACTTTTCTAAAACTATCGTGTTTTCTTTATTTGTTTTTTATGTACACCGCCTTTAAGTTTGGACGGTCACACATACGTATTGGTGTACCATAAGCAAAATGAGAGAACTTCGCTGATACTTGTTCCTCTGAGTCTCTTAGTACGGACCTAAGGCTCGCCCTTCGAGCCGGGTACAATCCAAAGTCTACCTACCCTGTAATTCGAGTCGGACACAATCCAGAGACTTCATTAACATTGGTACCTACGAACCGCGATAAGGAACATCCCTTTCCTTAACACTAGAAAATTTAGTTAATTTTTTTGATTGTTGAATTCACGACAAAGACAATACTTAAAAAATCAGATATTTAAATTATTATGTATAACAAATGATTATATATTTAAAAAAAATTGCGAAAAAGATCCATTATTTTATATTTCAGTGATTTTAGTCCTAATATAATTCTGCATTTTGTTCTCATTGCATGCAACCCGACCATATGAAAGTAGTAGCTTCATATTTCGTAAGTAGATTTCAACACGTCCCACGCTAGGCCAAAACTGCGGTTAGTTAAGGGGAGTTAAGCAAAAATTTCACGAGCGTTAAGTGACAAAGACGCTCGATATTTAAAACAGAATCTCTGCCCTGGGCTTCCTTTGAAATTACTGACGGGGTCTAGTCATCCTTAGAAATATCAAAAGGATCCTGATTTAAAGAAACCACTGAACTAAAAGAAGAGCTCAATGACAATTTTCGAGATGGCCAGAATTTATGCAAAATGTTATTAATGGGCGCAACACACTCCATATATAAGTCGTGAATAACCTCATATTTTCCATCGACCACCACAATGTCTTCAGCAGTAGTATCCTCAGCAGTTGATAAATAGTCAAGAAATTTTGCAAAATAAATTTCTAAATTGACCCATTTTTTATTCAAATACGTATTTTTTTCTTCTAAAATGAGAACATCTAAATCTTCTTCTTTCGCGCCTTTTATTTTAGCACAAAAATTGACCATATTGTCTGACATTCTAGTGTATTCTAGGTATGTGAAGAAAATGGGCCATGTAGGTATAGCCCCCATATAACGGTAGCTCCCAATATTGAGTATTTTGACAATATTCATCAGAATTGAATCAAATTTGGTATTTGATGTTTGTGATGGGTGCTTCAGGCTAGGACAGGAGATTGTCTGTGCAGGTCAACGTCTTCGTATGGGCCCCATATAACGGTACCTCCCGATATTCGGTATTTTGATGATTTTAGCGACATTATTTACCGGAATTGTTTTAAACTAGGTATGTGAAGAAAATGGGCCATGTAGGTCCACGTCTTCGTATAGCCCTCATATAACGGTAGCTCCCAATATTGGGTATTTTGATGATTTTAGAGACATTATTTACCGAAATTGTTTCAAATTTGGTATTTGAAGTTCGTAATGGATACTACATCTTAAGATAGAAAATGAGCCATGTGGGTCAACGTCTTCGTATAGCACCCATATAACGGTAGTTCCCGATATTTAATATTTTGATGATTTTAGAGACATTATTTAACGGAACTATTTCAAATTTAGAATTTGAAGTTCGTAATGAATACTACAGCCTAGGCCGCAATTATCTCAAATTTTGTATTTAAAATTCGTAATGGATACTATAGCCTATGACAGAAAATTGTCTGTGCAGCTCCACGTTTTATAACAGCCATGCCTATATATACCTCCCTATATTCGGTATTTTGATGATTTTAGCTACATTATGAACAGATTTTATTCAAGTTTCGCATTTGAGTATTGTAATAGCTTGTGACAAAAGTTGCCTACGACATCGTATAGACCCTAATATACGGCTACATTCGGTATTGTTAAGATTTTAACCGAATTTTTAACAGATTTTGTTTTTTTTTAACTATTAAATTTGTACCAAATGGTGCAGGGTATTCAAAGTTCCGCCCGGGCGAACTTACAGCTTTTAACTTGTTCCATTATAACATATAATACGTAATTTGTCTTTCCCGTATACAAATAAATCTTTTCCGATTTATTGAGGTAATATATATACATACTGTTAAAGATTCTCAAAAATGCACATCTTTACAATTTCATAGTACATTGTCTCAATGTCACAATTTCACAAATAAACCAACAATACACCGTTTGTATACCCTCCACCATAGTATAAAGGGTATATTAAGTTTGTCATTCCGTTTGTAACACCTCGAAATATACTATTGAAACCCAACAAAGTATATATTCTTGATCAGCACAAAATTCTATGTCGATTTAGCGATGTCCATCCGCCTGTCCGTCTGAGGAAATCACCGAACGAATTGAAGTAGATTCCTAAAATTTTACTCAAATGTATATTATGTCTTCGATATTTTGATATTCGGTATTTTGAAGATTTCAGCGACAATATTCATCAGACTTTATTCCAATTTGGTATTTGATGTTTGTAATGGGTGCTTCAGGCTATGACAGGAGATTGTCTGTGCAGGTCAACGTCTTCGTATGGGCCCCATATAACGGTATCTCCCGATATTCAATATTTTGATGATTTTTGCGAATTTATTTACAAAAATTGTTTCAAATTTGGTATTTGAAGTTCGTAGTGGATACTACAGCCTAAGACAGAAAATTTTTTGTTCGGGTCCACGTCTTCGGTCTTCGGTATTTTAATGATTTTAGGGACATTTTTCACCAGAATTGTTTCAAATTTGGTAATTGAAGTTGACAGTCAGCCTTTTATTTAAAAGTTTGTAACCGTTGAAATCTGTCCTATTTACTAAATCCTTGTTGTAGCTGTAGAGACCGATTCCAACGAAGATTTGACAACCTATTTGATATTCCGCCAACCTTTAGATATCTATATGTCAACACACATACAATACAGTTGAGTTGGATAAATCGAGACGATTGAATCGCAAGCTAACCATGACGCTTTATTGTAAGCTGAGTACAAATAGTTGTACAAACTAAAACGTAGTATCGTTTACCATACCAATAAATAAACGGCAAGCTGCATAAACTTTTCTAAAACTATCGTGTTTTCTCTATTTGTTTTTTATGTACACCGCCTTTAAGTTTGGACGGTCACACATACGTATTGGTGTACCATAAGCAAAATGAGAGAACTTCGCTGATACTTGTTCCTCTGAGTCTCTTAGTACGGACCTAAGGCTGGAAATACATAAAGAGCATATTTGGCTGGCTTAAGTCATCGGCTGGCTACTTCGGAAATGAACAAAGGAGCCTACGGCAAAAATCGAACTAAGTCAACCTACAAGTCCTTTGTTCATCTACGAAGAAGCCAGCCGATGACTTAAGCCAGCCAAATTTGCTCTTTATGTATTTCCAGCCTAAGGCTCGCCCTTCGAGCCGGGTACAATCCAAAGTCTACCTACCCTGTAATTCGAGTCGGAAACAATCCAGAGACTTCATTAACATTGGTACATACGAACCGCGATAAGGAACATCCCTTTCCTTAACACTAGAAAATTTAGTTAATTTTTTTGATTGTTGAATTCACGACAAAGACAATACTTAAAAAATCAGATATTTAAATTATTATGTATAACAAATGATTATATATTTAAAAAAAATTGCGACAAAGATCCATTATTTTATATTTCAGTGATTTTAGTCCTAATATAATTCTGCATTTTGTTCTCATTGCATGCAACCCGACCATATGAAAGTAGTAGCTTCATATTTCGGTATAATTAAATTGAAATGAAGTGATTAAAAAATTTAGAATAGAAGTAACAATTACCATCACATTATGCACAAATTTTACAATTTTATGCAATTTTCTAAATGTTACCCTTTTTTGCAAATGGGCACAAATTATTGACGTCAGTTTTGCAGTTATTGAGTTTTAAGCATAGTAACTAACATCACTTTCTTTTACATATATAGATACACAAAAAAGACTTTTTTTCTAACACAATCGTTTTTATACCCTCCACCCACAAAGTATATATATTGTTGATCAGCATAAATTCTATGTCGATTTATCAATGTCCGTCCGTCTGTGGAAATCACTCTAGCTTCCGAACGAAATGAAGTAGATTGATAAAATTTTACTCAAATATGTACTATATATCGGCAGGACTTTTCGTATTGAAAATGTGTCATGTAGGTCCACGTTTTGGTATATTCCCCACAAAATGGCACCTCCCTTTTATCGGTATTTTGGTCATTTAAGCAACATTATTTACCGGAATTGTTTCATGTTTGGTATTCGTATAGCCACATATAACAGTACCCCCGATATTCGGTATTTGGATGATTTTAGCGACATTATTTACCGCAATTGTTTCAAATATGGTATTTGATGCTCGTAATGAACGCCACAGCACAAAACAAAAAAATGGGCCATATATAGCCCCCATGTAACGTATAGCCCCCATGTAACGGTACCCCCGGATATTCGGTATTTTGATGATTTTAGCGACATTATTCACCGGAATTGTTTCAAATTTTGTATTTGAATTTCGTAACAGATACTACATCTTAAGATAGAAAATGAGCCATGTAGGTCCACGTCTTCGTATAGCCCCCATATAACGGTACCTCACGATATTCGGTATTTTGATGATTTTAGCGACATTATTTACCGCAATTGTTTCAAATTTGGTATTTGAAGTTCGTAATGGATGCTTCAGCCTATGACAGGAGATTGTCTGTGCAGGTCAACGTCTTCGTATGGGTCCCATATAACGGTACCTCCCAATATTCAATATTTTGATGATTTTTGCGAATTTATTCACAAAAATTGTTTCAAATTTGGTATTTAAAGTTCGTAATGGATAGTACAGCCTAAGAAAGAAATTTTTTTGTGCAGGTCCACGTCTTCGGTCTTCGGTATTTTAATGATTTTAGGGACATTTTTCACCAGAATTGTTTCAAATTTGGTAATTGAAGTTGACAGTCAGCCTTTTATTTAAAAGTTTATAACCGTTGAAATCTGTCTGCTCCTATTTACTAAATCCTTGTTGTAGCTGTAGAGACCGATTCCAACGAAGATTTGACAACCTATTTGATATTCCGCCAACCTTTAGATATCTGTATGTCAACACACATACAATACAGTTGAGTTGGATAAATCGAGACGATTGAATCGCAAGCTAACCATCGCGCTTTATTGTAAGCTGAGTACAAATAGTTGTACAAACTAAAACGTAATATCGTTTACAATACCAATAAATAAACGGCAATCTGTAAAAACCTTTCTAAAACTATCTTGTTTTCTTTATTTGTTTTTTATGTACACCGCCTTTAAGTTTGGATGGTCACACATACGTATTGGTGTACCATAAGCCAAATGAGAGAACTTCGCTGACAATTGTTCCTCTGAGTCTCTTAGTACGGACCTAAGGCTCGCCCTTCGAGCCGGGTACAATCCAAAGTCTACATACCCTCTAATTCGAGTCGGAAACAATCCAGAGACTTCATTAACATTGGTACCTACGAACCGCGATAAGGAACATCCCTTTCCTTAACACTAGAAAATTTAGTTAATTTATTTGATTGTTGAATTCACGACAAAGACAATACTTAAAAAAATCAGATATTTAAATTATTATGAAAAACAAATGATTATACATTAAAAATGTGCGACAAAGATCCATTATTTTATATTTCAGTGATTTTGGTCCTAATATAATTCTGCATTTTGTTCTCATTGCATGCAACCCGACCATATGAAAGTAGTAGCTTCATATTTCGGTATAATTAAATTGAAATGAAGTGATTAAAAAATTTAGAATAGTAGTAACAATTACCATCACATTATGCACCAATTTTACCATTTTATGCGATTTTCTAAATGTTACCCTTTTTTGCAAATGGGCACATATTATTGACCTCATTTTTGCAGTTATTGAGTTTTAAGCATAGTAACTAACATCACTTTCTTTTACATATATAGATACACAAAAAAGACTTTTTTCTTACACAATCGTTTTTATACCCTCCACGCACAAAGTATATATATTGTTGATCAGCATAAAATTCTATGTCGATTTATCAATGTCCGTCCGTCTGTGGAAATCACTCTAGCTTCCGAACGAAATGAAATAGATTGATAAAATTTTACTCAAATATGTACTATATATCGGCAGGACTTTTCGTATTGAAAATGTGTCATGTAGGTCCACGTTTTGGTATATTCCACATAAAATGGCACCTCCCTTTTATCGGTATTTTGGTCATTTAAGCGACATTATTTACCGGAATTGTTTCAAGTTTGGTATTCGTATAGCCACATATAACAGTACCCCCGATATTCGGTATTTGGATGATTTTAGCGACATTATTTACCGCAATTGTTTCAAATATGGTATTTTATGCACGTAATGAACGCCACAGCACAAAACAGAAAATGGGCCATGTAGGTAAACGTCTTCATATAGCGCCCATGTAACGGTACCCCCGGATATTCGGTATTTTGATGATTTTAGCGACATTATTCACCGGAATTGTTTCAAATTTGGTATTTGAATTTCGTAACAGATACTACAACACAAAACAGAAAATGGTTCATGTAGGTCCACGTCCTTGTATAGCCCCCATACAAGGTTCCACATATAATGGCACCTCCCTTTTATCGGTATTTTGGTCATTTAAGCGACATTATTTACCGGAATTGTTTCAAGTTTGGTATTCGTATAGCCACATATAACAGTACCCCCGATATTCGGTATTTGGATGATTTTAGCGACATTATTTACCGCAATTGTTTCAAATATGGTATTTTATGCACGTAATGAACGCCACAGCACAAAACAGAAAATGGGCCATGTAGGTAAACGTCTTCATATAGCCCCCATGTAACGGTACCCCCGGATATTCGGTATTTTGATGATTTTAGCGACATTATTCACCGGAATTGTTTCAAATTTGGTATTTGAATTTCGTAACAGATACTACAACACAAAACAGAAAATGGTTCATGTAGGTCCACGTCCTTGTATAGCCCCCATACAAGGGTACCTCCCGATCTTCGTTTTTTTATGATTTTGGCGACATATTTAACGGGATTTATTTCAATTTGGGAATTTGAAGTTCGTAATGGATACTACAGCGTACGATAAAAAATTGTCTGTGTCTTCCGTATTTAGATGATTTTAGCGACATAATTCACCGGAATTGTTTCAAGTTTGGCATTTGATGGTCGTAGTGGACTCTACAGCCTATGACAGGAGATTGTCTGTGCAGGCCCCCGTATTCGTATAGCCCCCATATAACGGTACCTACCGATATTCGGTGTTTTGATGATTTTAGCGACATTATTTACCGCAATTGTTTTAAATTTGGTATTTGATGCTCGTAATGAACGCTACAGCACAAAACAGATAATGAGCCATTGAGGTCCACGTCTTCGTATAGCCCCCATACAACGGTACCCCCCGATATTCGGTATTTTGATGATTTTAGCGGCATTATTTACCGCAATTGTTTCAAATTTGGTATTTGATGCTCGTAATGAACGCTTCAGCACAGAACAGAAAATGGGCCATGTAGGTCCACGTCTTCGTAAAGCCCCTATATAACGGTACCCCCCGATATTCGGTATTTTGATGATTTTAGCGACATTATTCACCGGAATTGTTTCAAATTTGGTATTTGAAAATCGTAACAGATACTACAACATAAAACAGGAAATGGGTCATGTAGGTCCACGTCCTTGTATAGCTCCCATTTGAGTATTGTAATATTGTAACGGCTTATGACAAAATTACCTATAGTTACCTATATTAAGTTTTTTATTCCGTTTGTAACACCTCGAAATATACATTTGAAACCCAGTATTTGAAGTATATATTCTTGATCAGTATAAAATTCTATGTCGATTTAGTGATGTCCATCTGTCTGTGGAAATCAATCTAGATTCCGAACGAATTGAAGTAGATTGCTAAAATTTTACTCAAATGTATATTATGTCTGCAGGACTTTTGGCACTGAAAAAGGGCCATGTCGGTCCACGTTTTTATATCCTCCACCATAGTATGGAGGGTATATTAAGTTTGTCATCCCGTTTGTAACACCTCGAAATATACATTTGAGACCCAGAAAAGTATATAATCTTGATCAGCATAAAATTCCATGTCGATTTAGCGATGTCCATCCGTCTGTCCGTCTGAGGAAATCACTCTAGCTTCCGAACGAAGCAGGACTTTTGGTATTAAAAATGGGACATGTAGGTCCACGTTTTGGTATAGCTCCCATATAACGGTACCTCCCGATATTCGATATCTTAAAGATTTTAGCTACAATATTCATCAGCATTTTTTCAAATTTGGTACTTGAAGTTCGCAATGAATACTACTGCCTAAGGCAAAAATTGTCCGCGCAGGTCCACGCCTTCGTATAGCCCCCATATAACGGTACCTCTCGATATTCGGTATATTAAAGATTTTAGCGAATTTGTTCACCGGAATTGTTTCAACTTTAATATTTAAAGTTCGATAGAAGATAGAATTTATGTGTGCAGGTTCACGTCTTCGTAGAGTCCCATAAAACGGTACTTCCCGACATTCGGTATTTTGGTGATTTTAGCGAATTTATTCACCGGAATTGTTTCAAAATTGGTATTTAAAGTTGGTAATGGATACTACAGCCTAAGACAGAAAATTGTCTGGGCAGGTCCACGTCTTCGTAGAGCCCCCATAAAACGCTACCTCCCGATATTTGGCATTTTAATGACTTTATGAACATTTTAACCAGAATTGTTTCAAATTTCGCATTTCAAGTTCGTAATGGATACTAAGATAGAAAAATATCTCTGCAGGTCCACGCCTTCGTATAGCCCCATATAACAGTACCTCCCGATATTCGGTATTTTGAAGATTTTAGCGAATTTATTCACCGGAATTGTTTCAAATTTGGTATTTAAAGTTTGTAGAGGATACTACAGCTTAAGAGAGGAAAATTGTCTGGGCAGGTCCACACCTTCATATAGCCCCCATATAAGGGTACCTCCCGATATTCGGTATTTTAATGATTTTAGGGACATTTTTCACCAGAATTGTTTCAAATTTGATATTTGAAGTTCGTAATGGATATTATAGCCTGCGACAGAAAATTGTCTGTGCAGGTCCACGTTTTCGTATAGCCCCCATATAAGGGTACCTCCCTATATTCTGTATTTTGATTTTATCGCCATTATAACCGACTTTTTTTAAGTTTCGCATTAGAATAAAGTAATGGCTTATGACAAAGTTACATATGCAAGTCCATGCCGTCGTATTGACCCTAATATAAAATGCTACATTCGGTATTTCTAAGATTTTAACAGAATTTTTAAGGGATTTTATGGTTTTTGAGAATTGTCAAATTCGTTCCAAATGTTGTAGGATATTCAAAGTTCAGCCCGGCCGAACTTTCTATTTGAACGGCATTTTTGATGGATTGGTTTTTTTTTGTATATTTTCAAATTCCTTCCGAATGGTGGAGGGTAAATAATTTCAATCCCTTATTTATTTCCAACCTAGAAGTTTTTCTCCCCTTTTTCCCTTCAATATTTAGCCACATTTCCCATCCTACGCTAATAATTCATACAAACCCAAACATAAATTCATACCTACATGATATTATGCTCCAGAAATATTGTCGCTTTTAAAAAATCCAATAACCAGAATTCATAACACTTAATAATATTAAATTCTGTACAGGGTTGCCCATATTCGACGGACCTTTGGGCCCATTCCAATCGACGAGGCTTGTCCGCAGGCAACATTCTTTGCGTCAATTGAATTTTGTACGGGAACAAATGCAAATCAATGCGAATAATCCGTTGTAAAGTGGACCGAGCCATGCCGAACTGCTGAGAACGGCGTTTTTATTGGTATTGTATTGGTTCATGGTAAAAATCTGCTTGGACTGACGCTTCAAACGCGGTATGTCATTAAGCGATGTGACATCTCTGTCAAAAGTTATGGCGTTGCCAGATGGGTCCGTCGAATATGGGCAACCCTGTATATCTTTATTCATTTCAAACTCTCATATTTTCTTTTCTCCTGTAGTGACTTTTGAGTTAAAAACACAACAAGCTTTTTTATCGGTTGATTTGCAATTATCTATCCACCAGTTAATGTGCTCGCGACACAAAATTCGTTTTCAATATTTTTTTTTATGACTATTTTATCTTTTTCCATCATAATATGTAATACGTAATGATCATTTGTCTTTCCCGTAAACAAATAAATTTTTTCCGATTTATTGAGGTAATGTATATACATATTGTAGATTCTCAAAAATTCACATCTTTAAATTTTATAGTATTTTGTCTCAATCTCACAATTTTACACATACACCAAAAATACACCGGTTTTATACCCTCCACCATAGTATGGAGGGTATATTAAGTTTGTCATTCAGTTTGTAACTCCTCGAAATATACATTTAAAATCCAACAAAGTATATATTCTTGATCAGCATACAATTATATGCCAATTTAGCGATGTCCATCCGTCTGTGGAAATCGCTCTAGCTTCCAAACGAATTGAAGTAAAATTTTACTGGAGTGTATATTACGTCTGCAGGACTTTTGGTATTGAAAATGGGCCATGTTGGTCCATGGTTTTTATAGCCCGCATATAACGGTACCTCCCGATATTTGGTATTTTGAAGATTTTAGCGACAATATTCATCAGAATTTATTCAAAGTTGGTATTTGAAGTTCGCAATGAATACTACAGTCTAAGACAGAAAATTGTCTGTGCAGGTCCACGCCTTGTTATAGCCCCCATATAACGGTACCTCCCGATATTCGGCATTTTGATGACTTTAGCTACATTATTCACCGATTTTTTTCTAAGTTTCGCATTTGAATATAGTAATGGCTTATGTCAATGTTACCTATGCAGGTCCATGTCGTCGTATTGGCCCTAATATAACGGCTACATTCGGTATTTCTAAGAATTTAACAGAATTTTTAACCGATTTTATTGTTTTTGAGAATTGCCAATTCGTTCCAAATGGTGCAGGTTATTTAAAGTTGGGCCTGCCGAACTTACAGTTATTTTACCTGTATTATATATTTTTTTTTCATTTCAAACTCTTGTATTTTCTTTTCAACTGTAGTGAATTTTAAGTTAAAAAACACAATTTTTTTAGCGGTTGATTTGCATTTAATTAACCAACAAGTAATGTACCTGCGACACAAATTCGTTTTAAATATTTGTTTCATGAATATTTTATCTTTTTCCACCATAATATGTGATACGTAATGACCATTTGTCTTTCCCGTCCACAAATATATCCTTTCCGATTTATTGAAGTAATATATATACATACTGCTAAAGATTCTCAAAAATGCACATCTTTACAATTTCATAGTACATTGTCTCAATGTCACAATTTCACAAATAAACCAACAATACACCGCATAGTATGGGGGAGGGTAACATCCTCAAAATATACATTTGAGACCCAACAAAGTATATATTCTTGATCAGCATAAAATTCCATGTCGATTTAGCGATGTCCATCCGTCTGTGGAAATCACTCTAGCCTCCTCAAATATCGGCCCGGGCGAACTTACAGCTTTTTACTTGCTCCATCATAATATATAATACGTAATGACCATTTGTCTTTCCCGTACACAAATAAATCTTTTCCGATTTATTGAGGTAATATATATACATACTGTTAAAGATTCTCAAAAATTCACATCTTTACAATTTCATAGTACATTGCCTCAATGTCACCATTTCACAAATACTCCAAAAATACACCGTTTTTATATCCTCCACCATAGTATGGAGGGTATATTAAGTTTGTCATTCAGTTTGTAACACCCAGAAATATACATTTTAAACCCAATAAAGTATATATATTCTTGATCAGCATACAATTATATGCCAATTTAGCGATGTCCATCCGTCTGGAAATCACTCTAGCTTCCAAACGAATTGAAGTAAAATTTTACTTAAGCCTGCAGGACTTTTGGTATTGAAAATGGGCCATGTCGGCCCATGGTTTTTATAGCCCGCAATAACGGTACCTCCCGATATTTGGTATTTTGAAGATTTTAGCGACAATATTCATCAGAATTTATTCAAAGTTGGTATTTGAAGTTCGCAATGAATACTACAGTCTAAGACAGAAAATTGTCTGTGCAGGTCCACTCCTTGTTGTAGCCCCCATATAACGGAACCTCCCGATATTCTGTATTTTTATGACTTTAGCTACATTATTCACCAATTTTTTTCTAAGTTTCGCATTTGAATATTGTAATGGCATTATGACAAAAGCTACCTATGCCGGTCCATGTCGTCGTATTGACTTAAATATAACGGCTGCATACGGTATTTCCAAGATTTTAACAGAATTTTTTATGCAACAACAAAATACTACGGTATCCCGAACAAACAAGCCACACTGTTCTATTAATAGACAAGGCACGGTCGACGAAAGGGTTTTTGTTGCAACAGACAAAACCAACTTATGCTACTTCGTTCAGGTTGAATGAAAGCATAACAAGTGGAGAAAGATGTAAATGTTTATAAGTGCGGTTGTAAGATTTAGAAGACTTCCCAAAAGAATTTTAGTTTTATTTAATTCTTTGGTTCCTCTTCTATTGAGCTTACGATCTCGTCACTTGGGTAGAAAAATGTTTTTTGTCATAGAAGTTATTTTTAAAATAACTTCTGGGGGGAATATCCCAGACAAAAAACAAGGGAAGTGATGAGGATTGGTGGCTCTTTCCGAAACCTAGGTATTTATCGTTCTCCACTAATAAACAAACGTTGTTTTTATAAAAACAACAATAAAAGGGATAAAGCCTGACCATTTTGCAACAACAAAAAAGTTTTCGAGAATTGCCAAATTCGTTTCAAATGGTGGAGGGTATTCAAAGTTCCGCCCGACCGAACATACAGCTTTTTTACTTGTTGTTATTTACATTCGAACTATTTCATATGTTGAATTGATTTAAAAGTAATTACATGAAAAACGATATGTTTAAGTATTTTGTATGTATAAATGCATGTAATGGTTTGGTTTTCTACAAAGATGTAGAAAACCTTTTTGAAAAATTATAAACGATCCGAAGATATATATTTTATGTTCGCTATAAAGATATCTAATTGCAACTATTTTTGCATGCTCAACCCATGGGTAAATAATTGTAAAGGCGATGTCTCAAAGTAATGTACGAACAAAACATTGTTTTTCCTTCAAACTGATGCTTAATTTTATAATGTAGCAAGTGAGCATTCAATGAAAGTTTGTTCTGACACTAATTCCAAGCTATTTAGACAACTGATATCAGCTACATTTGTCACGCCAATAAAGACGTTGAAACAATTCCTTCCAAAAGCAATTTGGACCTAAAATTAAAAACAAATTGTTTACTATAATCGTTTACTCAGGCAAACGTTAAAATGTGTTGAGTATCATCTTCAATCTGGCCTTTTACAGTTGGGACGTCGCCAGCATATACATACTATTACTTCACCATGAAGCTTTATTTTTGCGATATTATTTAAATAAATTGTGAACAATAAAGTACCAAAGACACTACCTTGGGGAAATTCGTACTTAATGCGACAAATCACATTCTTTTCTAAATCTAGGACATATATTTTGTGACATTGTTAAAATTGCCTTCTCATTCATTGTCGAAATATGAAATGAAGACTGAACTTGTGTTAATTTATTTCCGAGAGGAAACTGATTTTCTCTTTACTGTTTTTGCGGGGGCTCGAAAAAATGCACTAGCGGAAATTCGATGTTCTTACTTTGCGATTGTATTTTAACGCGATTGCAGGGTCCTATTTGGTTAGCTCCCCAAGATCAGAAATAAATTGGATCATCAGTAAAATGTTGTAGTTTTCATCAACAGAGAAACAAAATACCAAATAATAAGTTTGTGAAAAACTTCTTGTGACACTCTCAAAATACCTATAATTAGGGAGTACCATAATATAGGGCCCATATAATAGTGGTCCTAGATTCATATTTGTCTTTCCATTATTCTTAACATTTCACCAAACCCAAAATATTTGAGTGCCAAACACGTACCTTGAACAAAATGTCTGTGTCTCATCCAATACCTTCAATATAGAGTTATAGAGATATAAACTTCAAATTTACTTGCACATTAAAAATAACAAAAAGGTTAGAAGTAGTTAATAGGAACATACCTTCTATTCAAACAGGCATTTTTTTTCGTTTTGGAGCAAAACAGACTTATATTTTCCACGCGTATAGCGGATAGCCTCTGATGTCTACGTTTGTAAAATTCTTGCTCATCGACGGTCCAAACAGCACCCTTCAAATTTTCTATTCTTTTAAAGCATTTATGGAGTGAAAGATTGTGTCTTACGGCATTCTGGAAAATAATGTTAAAATAAATATATTTCACGTGTCATAAGCTTAATGTAACTGTAGTCACGCAAAATGCTAAGCTATAACATATATACCGAACATTCCAGATCCGCGTAGTAGGCTCGTAGTTTTAGTGCTTGATGTATATTATTAGGAACGTTAAGTTACTCACATAAATTGCAATGTTATGATTGTATATTTGAAAAACTTTAAAGATTATTGAATTTTCCAATAAAGATTTTCTAGACCAAAATAAACAATCATTTCAAATAACATAGTTTAACATAGTTGTAAAGTAGAATAGAGTCCAATCTCCCTCTTCGATTGTCAACTCTATCCCTTTTTCTGTGAAAAAAGAAAGAACAACCTTATTCTTTGGATGTAGTTTCAATTCTGATTTTATTTCTAAAATATGTTGCTTACGTACTACTGAAACTAATCTAGCTTAACCTAGTCGCAGCCACACAATTGTTCTTATCTATGGAGAACATTGCAGGGCTGCTTGACATCTCATTCAAGTGGTCTTGTGCATCTACTGAGCGCATTGATATCTGTGCGTGTGGGTCATAACCTTTATTATCTCACACATTATCGTATGCGTCAGCACACAAGATCACCGAATTGTTCACATGTGGTATTTTATGGCGGCTGGGAAATATGTAATTTTAGAGTATTTATTGTTTATTGCTAGATTTTGCCAGCGCCTCAACCGCACTCAAAAGTATGTACAAAGTATTTTGTACAGTCTCCCGGGCGGCTTAAATCCCTATATTTTAGTGGACTGTATTAGAAATTAAATGGGTGTAGAACAGGACTTGTACAAGTTCCTATACGGTCGAAAGGACTTGTAGGGATTCTAATTCTACTGAGTAGATTTAGAATCGAAGATTATTGTTGAACAGGACGGACAACAATATAAATTTGCAAACTACGACAACACAACAAGTATTCTGACGATACTTACGTTTGTTGTCTGCAAATAAAACACAAAGAAATAAACTTTTAAATTCAAACGTATGACGCTGGCGGTCAATTTATTCGTAATTTAATAGATCTGGCGATCGACACTTTTATTTCTTTTTACTTCAAGAAGAAGAGTGGTAGGTTTTTTATTGTTGGTGGTGATGGGACCTCATCGATTAATTATTTATCCAGGTCGATGAGGTCCATTTCGATATCATCATCCAAGGGGTTGGGAAGATTCCCAACATGCCGGGCCCCTTGCACTGGTGCAACTGATAGTGCAGTCGCTATCCTCTCCAGCACATCTAAAACCCTATCCAATCTAACAGGTTGTTGTTGAGCTTCCGAAATGTTGTGATCTTGCTCAGTTTGTTGTTGCTGATTTTTATTCTCTTTTTTGGATAGTTGACTTTTTGAATGTGGATTTTTGTTGGCTGTCTGTTCTTTGCCTCGATTTTGCTGCATTTGGCCTTGTTGCTGAATCTTTTTAGCTTGGTTTTGCAGAACCCTCGCCTTCTTCTGGAGTTTTTTGGCTTCCTGTTGAAGTCTTTTTGCTTCTTGTTGTGAAGTTGAATTTCTTATCTGCTCTGGTGTATAATTTCTTTGCAGACCACTTAGTATTTGTTGTTGTTGTCGGCGTTGTGCGTCCCTTTGATTGGCGTATGGATGAAATTTTGTTGCCGGTAAGTTTCCAATTATGAAGTTATTGCCACGTTCTATTTTTGTTGGTTGCGATGAATGGTGAAGCAGAGTGTTGTGCCGAGCACCACACAGTCTACAATTGCCTGGCCATAAACAATTGCGGACAAAATGATTTTGCCCCAAGCAATTAATGCAGTACTTTCGGGATAGTACTACGCTCTCTCTCTGCTCCACAGACATCATCTTGAAGGCTGCGCAAAATCTCAATGGATGCATGCCAAAGCACACCCTGCATTGTTCCATTTGGCCCATATTCATGATTATACAACTGTAATTAATGTAAAGAGAGAAGACAATACAGACGAAAAGGGTGCCATTTAAGGCATGACATGTTAGTCAGAGTTATATCTTTTCGAAACACACACACTACTTTCTACTAACAACCACTGACTGGAAGTACACACAATTTAACAATTGGACGAGATATTATACCTGTTGTAGTTTTTACATCAACTACTCTTACGTGGTCATCATGTCCCTTATATACTTTTAAAACTCGTCCCATCTTCCAGTCATTCGATGGCAAAAGTTCATCTTTTATCAAAACCATGTCGTTTTCCTTCAGACTCCGTTGGGGATACTGCCATTTATATCGCTTATGCAGCTCTTGAATATATTCATTTTTCCATCTCTTGCTGAACATGTGGTGAAGAGCTTTAATCTTTTCCCACCGATTTATAAGTGATAAATCTTCCGTTGGCATTTCTGGAGCAAATATCAGTGACCCTCCTCTCAGAAAGTGCGCTGGTGTTAAAGCTTCCAAATCCTCTGGATCTTCAGATAACGGTGTTAACGGTCTCGTATTTAAGACACTTTCAATTCTGACTAAAATCGTTGAAAATTCCTCAAAATTGAATTTTCTATCTTTCATTATCTTTTGGAAATGAGATTTAAAACTTTTAACACCTGCTTCCCATAATCCTCCCATATGTGGAGCACTGGGAGGGATAAATTTCCATTCGAAGCCATTGACTATGTACTTTTCACATACTTCTTTGGAGCATTTTTTAAGAAATTCTTGATATTCTCTCATAAGTATACTATTCGCCCCCACAAAATTTGTTCCATTATCAGACATTAAACATCTGGGCAAACCTCGTCTACCTATGAATCTCGCAAATGTCGCAAGAAAAGCATCACTTGTTAATGCTGAACAAGCTTCGAGGTGAATCGCCTTTGTCGAAAAGCATACAAATATACAAACATATGACTTTTGGTAAGGGGAATTTCTTAAAGAACCTGCCTTAATCTGAAATGGGCCTGCGAAATCTGCTCCCACATATGTAAAAGGAAGAGTGAAAGACGTTCGTTCCAAAGGTAGTGCTGCCATTATCTGTGATTTAACCTTATGTTTATATCTTGTACAAATCAAGCACTCATGAACAATTTTCTTTATTGTCCGTCTTAAACTTGGAATGTAAAACTGGCTTCGAACGGTTGACATCATTAACGATATGTCTGCGTGCAGCATAGTTTTATGGATGAATTCTAAAAATATTTTACAGAAATGCGACGAATTTGGCAATATTATTGGGAATCGTTCATCATAGGAAATGTTAGCGTTCGCTAATCGACCATTCACTCTTATTATGCCATCTTTATCCAAAAACGGATTTAGTGCGCGCAATGTGCTTTGACGTGAAATGTCTTTCGAATTGCTTAAATCATTATACTCTTGCGGATAATGAAACATTTGGGTTGTTCGGACAAGAACCAATTTTGCATGATTTAACTCATCGCGTGACAGAATCTTACCATTTGACAACTCAGACTTTTCATTTTTTTCTTTACGCTTTTTCATACGAAATATGTATCCTACTACCCACAATGCTTTGTTGTAAGAAGAAAACTTGTTTATTATCAAATTATCTTTATCAATAATTGGTGCACAATGAACAACTATTTTTCGTTGTTCTGGTGGATCTTGTAGAATTATACTTGATTTTGGCCAATTATTTTCAGTACTAAGTAACCATATTGGACCATTCCACCATAGCGAATTACTACATAAATCTTCAGTACTGGAACCTCTAGTTCCAAGATCTGCTGGATTACACTTTGTAGAAACGTGTCTCCATTTACCATTTTCAACATTCTGAAATATTAATGCAGTTCTGTTTGCAACATACGTATTCCATGTGGATGGATGTTTTTGCAACCATCCCAATACAATTGTTGAATCTGTCCATAAATGAACAGAATAATTTTTAATAGTCAAATTTGAGACAACATATTTTACCAAAGATGAGAGCAATACGGCACCACAAAGCTCTAGTCTTGGTAAACTTATTTTTTTCAATGGCGCAACTTTGCTCTTGGCCATCAATAATTTTACAGTTGTGCTGTTCTCTGTATTCATACGAATATATATTGTAGCACAATAGGCTTTCTCAGATGCATCACAAAAACCATGTATTTGAATTGTGCCCTCTAGGCAAAAATTAATCCATCTTGGGATTTGTATTGAATCAATTTTTGAAAATTGTTCCACAAAATTTTTCCATTTAATCAATGTGGATGATGACACTTTATCATCCCAATTAATGCCTTCTAACCAAAGGTCTTGCAACAAAATTTTAGCTTGTACGATTAAAGGCGTTAACCACCCTGCTGGGTCAAATAATTTTGAAACTGTTGACAAGATTTTCCTTTTAGTTATTTGGCCAGTCACCTCTAGTGACTTCATACTATAAGAAAATGAGTCGGTAATGGCATTCCACCGAATACCTAATGTTTTTGTTGAACTCATATCTTCAATTCTCAAAAATTCTTCATTTAATAAATCCTCTGATCGGACGTTTGAAAGCAAACTCGGATGATTTGCCGTTATCTTTTTTAACGGAAATCCTGCCGAATGCAATGTATCAATTAGTTGTTTTTGCGCCTCTAGCGCTGAAGCAATAGTATGACCTCCAGTCAAAACATCATCTACATATAGCTCGTTTTTTATTATTTTAGACGCAATTGGACTTTTTTCACTTGACTCTTCTGCCAATTGCAACAATGTGCGAATCGCCAAATAAGGAGCACAATTTATACCAAAGGTAACTGTGCATAACTCATAATCTTTAACTTCTTCATTAACGTCTTTCCTGAATAATATTCTTTGATACTGCCGATCAGAAGGATGCACATAGATCTGTCGGTACATTTTCTCAATGTCACCGTTAAACACATACTTATACAAGCGCCAATTTAAAATTACAGATACTAAATCATTTTGTAATATTGGCCCTGTATGCAAAACATCATTTAAGGAATACGAGCTTTTCGTTTTACTCGATCCATTAAAGACCACTCTCACTTTTGTGCTAGTACTTTCTGGTCGAAAGACAGCATGGTGTGGTAAATAATATGAATAATATTTTCCATCGTTACAAATTTCTTTTGAATTGGTAGGCTTCATGTGTCCTAATGACAAATACTCATTCAAAACATCATTATACGATTTTTCTACTTCTTTATTTTTCCTCAATTTTGCTTCCATATGCTCATATTGCCTCTTTGCTTTAAATCTGGACGAATCTAAATATTTTTTATTGGGAAATTCATCTTTAAATGGTAATTTTACAACGAACTTTCCATCTGAACGACGGTAAGTCGTATTTGCGTAAAATTCCTCACAATAGTTGTCCGATTCTGTAGCAATTGGAACGTTATTGACTTCTTCTTGTTCCCAGAATTTCTTTAAGGCGGAACTAATGTCATCTTCGCTATGTTCTTCTACTTCTACTGAAGCTAAACAAATTTCATTTGATTTTATTGGCCCATAGATGTACCAACCATAAATGGAATTTTGAGCTACCATGTTTCCCAATATGTTCTTCTTAACACCTTCCAATATTATTTGTGGGATAACATCGCTCCCAATTAGCATATCTACTTGGGCAGAAATCATAAACCCAGGATCTGCTAATTTTAATTCTTTTATACTTCCTAAGTCCGAAATTGATACTGTTTGTGTCGGCAACAAACTCGTTAAATTTTGAACAATTAATGCTTCAGTTTCAATTTCGTTGTTGATTGTGTCTGAACACAGCGTCAGCATACATTTTTTATTGGAGTTTGCAACGACTGTTCCACTCAGACCACTTATTTTAAAATTTGCCTTTTCTGTGCAAAGTCCAATTCTTTTTACAATTTTCTGGGTTATAAATGTTCGCTTAGAAGCAGAGTCAATGAGCGCTCTAACAGTAAATAGTTCCCCAGCATGTTTAACTTTTACTAATGCTGTTGGCAACATAATGTCATCATGACACACTGAAACATGTGTTTCCACATTGGAAGCTTGAACTATCGAACTAGATGAACAAGGCATTTCATCAATAGTATTGTCAGTGGTAACAAGAGTATTTGTTTGACGCCCATTTGCTGAACGGACAGGTGCTTGGTTATCCCTTGTTACATTTCTTGGTTGTATAGATCTCTCCTGCCCATTACTTTGTAGGTGCAATTTAGTATGATGTTTCTTTTTGCAAAACATACACCTATGCACACTCACGCATTCCTGCGAAATATGTCCACTTGTTAGACAATTATTACACAACCTCTTTTCTCTTGCGAACTCTATTCTCTGATTAACAGTCATATTATTAAATCTCATACAATTTTTCAAAATATGGTTCTTATAACACATGACACATCTGTTTGATTGTGTCAAATGAGCATTTTGATGCGATATATGATCATTGCTAAATGAAGTTGAAGCTGTTTGACTTCTGAGACCATCTATTCGCTCTAGAACCCGATGTCTGTTCTTAAGAAAATCTTCCATTTGCGACCATTTGGGTAGCTCTGAATGTGATTCGAGTGATTGTTCCCATAGGGTCAGCGTATCAACCGGAAGCTTAGTTGAACATAAATATATTAAAATTGGATCCCATTGATCCACCTTTACACTATGAGCTCTCAATATAGCCAAGCAGTCACTAACTGTCGATTGAATTCTTTTAATATCTTTGCTAGATTCAACCGTTGCTGCAGAAAGATTGAATAATATCTTCAGTTGGTTATCAACTAGTACCCTAACATTTTCGTATCGCACCGATAATGCTTCCCATGCTAACGAAAAATTTTGATCAGATAAAGGGTACCGATCTACAATTCTACCAGCCTCACCTTTAGTTTTATTACGCAAATGATAAAGCTTTTGCGCTGGTGTGAGTCTGGGATGATTTCCATAAATAGCCGTAAACATATCTCTAAATGTTGGCCATTCTTCATAACTTCCGTAGAAGTCTTGAGTGTCACAAGGTGGCACTTTAATACAAATCTCAGACATATCAAACGTTGTACCCGGAGGATAAACAGCTGAGCTGTGAAACAACGATGGATTTGTAACTTCGCCTCTAGCGTTATTACTTTGGCTCTGCGCCTTTCGATTTTTTAATATTTCCAATAATGTAGCTTTAGTCACTTGGTAATTATCTCTGACTGACTCATAATATTTTTTTACCTTTATTTTATATTGTTTATCTTCCTCATCTTCTGTGCCCGCAAAAAATACACTCTCAAACGCACTACGTAAATTTTGCCAATCTTCATCAAGCGATTCTAATTTTGTTTCTATTAAAGAATCGCTTAAATCCTTTTCTGGCATATTTCTCAATTTTTTGCATTCTTCCAAAAGGTTGTCCGCTTCATACTCGAACTTAGCACAACTTACTGACTCCATATTTGATTATTTTATTTTTTTTTTCAAAATGTTATCTAAATTTTTTTTTATTTATGAATTTTATTAATTTATTAGTATTTATTTTTTAAACGTTTTATGATAGTTATATCGTATTTGCTTATACTTGTTATTATTTATATTACACTTTCAAACTTTAACGTTCAATTTATTTACTAATTAATAAATAAATGAAGTTATTCCACATAGATTTCTAAATGTTTGAAGTATAATAATATTTGTTTCTCAATAAATATTTAATATATAAAAATTTATTGAAAAATTATTAATATGTTTTAAATTTTGTTTTTAATTAAATATATATTTTTTTTTTATTTTTAATTTATTATTTTTATTGTATTTATTCTTGTATTTTATTGTTATTATTAGTTTTATTTCTATTCAATATCAATTTATGATACGTTCAGTACTTGTGCTACGTTAAGATACGTTTACGACAACCTTTCGTTACGTTTCACTAACTTGCTCACTTTTCCTGAACACTTCCTAAAATAATCGATGGTCAGTATGACAGCTGACAGATGTAAACAACAAGGAACAGGTGATAATGACTTGTTCGATGTTGTAAAATGGCAGATGATCAAAACAAAGAGCAAATGCCAAAATGATGGAAAAAATAAATGGAGTGAGAGTGATCTTTATAAATGTGTTAGTTTATATGTGTTATTTTAAAGCGGAACACCGCTATCAAAGTATTTCACAAATTACTTCAATTTGTTGTATGTATTAGTGACAACAAACAACACAAAGCCGCCACTTTCAAATGCAAATTACAAAACAACAACACTTCTCACTACTTTACAATTAATTTTAAATTATTATTTTTTTTTATGATTTTGTTGGCAAATCAGCCGATTCTTATTTTTTTTGGACTCGAAGGACCATGTACAAGTTCCTATACGGTCGAAAGGACTTGTAGGGATTCTAATTCTACTGAGTAGATTTAGAATCGAAGATTATTGTTGAACAGGACGGACAACAATATAAATTTGCAAACTACGACAACACAACAAGTATTCTGACGATACTTACGTTTGTTGTCTGCAAATAAAACACAAAGAAATAAACTTTTAAATTCAAACGTATGACGCTGGCGGTCAATTTATTCGTAATTTAATAGATCTGGCGATCGACACTTTTATTTCTTTTTACTTCAAGAAGAAGAGTGGTAGGTTTTTTATTGTTGGTGGTGATGGGACCTCATCGATTAATTATTTATCCAGGTCGATGAGGTCCATTTCGATATCATCATCCAAGGGGTTGGGAAGATTCCCAACAGGACTATATAAAAAATATTTACAAAACAAAACTTTGCTGTGAAAAAGATCTGCCAATAGAACTTGAGTCGAACCTGGAGAGTTTCTAGTGTATAATTCGCATATGCTAATTTGCAATAAGTTCGAAATATATACTACTTTCCAGAGAATGGCCCTTGTAAGCCATCATCCACACCAAATATGCCTGATGAGCCGCTTAACCAACGGCGAAACGCGTCGCATAGTGGTGAGTGTGTGATAGTGTCTATCTGGCTTTCCTTTTCACTGCAAATTTCAGATCATTAAGCTCGTCTCGAAAGAGAAAACAAACACATAAATCATAAAAACATATGATCTTCGCCTTAACAAGGCAAAACTCAAAAATTCAGCCGAGCCTGGCTGTGGGATTTGAACCGCGGACCTCGGTGTGCAGCCAACTAGAAGTTGTCGTCTCTACGTTCAGAGCCATTAACCCGTCTTCCTAAAGCAGCACTAAAACAAGTGTATGCATTGGAAGCAATGTAGTTGTTGTGGACAAAAAATCCATCACTACAAAAACAAAACTTTGCTGTGAAAAAGATCTGCCAATAGAACTTGAGTCGAACCTGGAGAGTTTCTAGTGTATAATTCGCATATGCTAATTTGCAATAAGTTCGAAATATATACTACTTTCCAGAGAATGGCCCTTGTAAGCCATCATCCACACCAAATATGCCTGATGAGCCGCTTAACCAACGGCGAAACGCGTCGCATAGTGGTGAGTGTGTGATAGTGTCTATCTGGCTTTCCTTTTCACTGCAAATTTCAGATCATTAAGCTCGTCTCGAAAGAGAAAACCAACACAAAAATATTTAGATTTAAAACTAATTATACTATACTATACTATACTATACTATACTATACTATACTATACTATACTATACTATACTATACTATACTATACTATATAAATTATCCTAGGTGACCGCTTGCAGGAAACGGCTCCACTTTTCTATCCAGCCTCTCTTGCCGATACCACCACCTTTATCTGCCGGCTTCATTTTCCATGCTACCGAATTAGTAGTCCATCGCTGCAGACCGTCATTACTCACGTAGCAAATGATTGCTATTGGCTTTATTGTAAGCTCCGATTCGCTATCTTCCATTCTCACGGCCATTGTTGATTTGCTCTTGATTTCTGCAAGGCAATACCCTCCAGGGGGCGGAACCAAAGAGCTTTGTTCTGCTTTTCCCACTTCGTCGATCCATTCCCCGCATCCGCCGAACATGTTGGAGCCTTCTGTATATGAATCCATTTGTTCTTCATCGAATGTTTCATTTCTCAGGGCGGATTCTTGTTCTTCTTTCCGTTCCTCGAAATGAGGACTTACTTCTAAGCAGGGAATCTGCTTTAGTTGAACAGCATCATGTTCTATTCTTAAATTTTCCACTTGTTTAGACAGGTCATCTCTCTCAACTTCGACGACTTGCCTTTCCTCTTGTTCCGTGTCTTTTTTACTTTTGCTGGATCGCTGCATTAGGAACATCTGCTCAATTTCTTCCATAATCGACTTCACTTGCTCCTGCTGCTGCTGCAGCAGCACCTTCTGGATCGCCCGAAAATGTTGTAGCATTGTTGCTGTCAGGATGCCAGGATTTTCGAGCTCTATGCCTCCTGACGCTGTTGTATTTTCTAGCTCCTCTTCTTGGAACTTTTGATTTTGGAACTCCTTTTCCATTTTTTGCTTTTATATACATATATTTTTTTTATATTTTGCTTCTTCGTTTTTTTTTTTTACTGCCTTCTTGGCTTTTTTTCATTTATTTATTATTATTTTTTTTTAATTTATTTATTTTTAATTGGGACTTTTGATGTCCTCTTTTCAAAATTGCATGTTTTTTTTCTTTTTGGGACTTTATTGTCCTCTTTTAGTTATTATTTTTATTTTAATTTGCCCCGTGGGTCTTTTTTGTTTTTGTTTTTTTCTTGCTCCTATGGCGTATTTTGTAATTTTTGCCCGTTGGGTCTTTTTTTATTTTTGCCTTTATAGCTTTTTTATTTTTGCACTATGGCTTTTTCATATAATTTTGTCCCTTCGACTATCTTTTAAAATGCCCTACGGTCTTACATTTAAAATGTCTCAGCGGACTTTTTGGTAGCAGTTCTCCTCCTTTTTGAAGAACAGCTACTTCTTTTTTGACTTTTCTGAGTTTCTTACCACTGGTGGGGGATAACTCAAACCAATTTTATTTTAGGTCGTCGATTCTTAATTTTTCGAAGGACCAATGAGTGAGAAGAGAAAACCAACCGAATGGTTAGGCTGTTGATTCAATTCTGATTTTATTTCTAAAATATGTTGCTTACGTACTACTGAAACTAATCTAGCTTAACCTAGTCGCAGCCACACAATTGTTCTTATCTATGGAGAACATTGCAGGGCTGCTTGACATCTCATTCAAGTGGTCTTGTGCATCTACTGAGCGCATTGATATCTGTGCGTGTGGGTCATAACCTTTATTATCTCACACATTATCGTATGCGTCAGCACACAAGATCACCGAATTGTTCACATGTGGTATTTTATGGCGGCTGGGAAATATGTAATTTTAGAATATTTATTGTTTATTGCTAGATTTTCCCAGCGCCTCAACCGCACTCAAAAGTATGTACAAAGTATTTTGTACAATAGTAGTCTCTTTTGTACGTTTTTAGGCTTCTGATCATACTTCAGCTACAATTTTCAATGTAAAGCTTTTAGTCTTAGAAAGAACTTTGCGATGTTTTTAATCAAACCGGATTGGATCTTAAATTCGTTATGCGTTATTTCTGTCCACCTCATAATTGAGGACATAAGGATTTCAAGAATTTATAAGGTGGGGTACATTATATACCTAAAAATCTGATATTTAAATTATTATGTATATCAAATGATTATATACTTAAAAAAATTGCGATAAAGGTCCACTATTTTAAATTTCAGTGATTTTTGTCTGCCTATTGTTCTCATTGCAGGCAAACTGACCATATGAAAGTAGTAGCTTCATATTTCGGTATAAATAAATTGAAATGAAGTGATAAAAACATTTAGAACAGAAGTAACAATTACCATCACATTATGCAACAACTTGATTTTCTAATTTTTTCATCACATTCAAAAGAAAGTTTCACAAAATGAACGATTCTATAGTCAACTTGATAAAATGTCACCCAAATTAATAAATAACAAAAATCAAAAAATATTATAAAGCTAAGCATTTTATGCGATTTTCTAAATGTTATCCTTTTTTTGCAAATGGCCACGAATTATAGACGTCAGTTTTGCAGTTATTGAGTTGTAGGCATAGTCACTTTCACTTTCTTTTATATATAGATACACAGAAAAGATTTTTTGCAACACAATCGTTTTTATATAATTTCCATTTTCGGTATACTGAACTTATTTAGAACTTTTCGTATCCTTTCAGTATGCGCATTTCAAGCGCTGTTTCGTACATCACTATGCTTAAACGACCAAAACGGTATGCACTCTCTTAAGAACAATGGTACAAAATTGACTAACCATTTGTACTTTTCGCGTTCTTTTAGTACAACATTTCTCGTATTTCTAAAATATGTTGCTTACGTACTACTGAAACTAATCTAGCTTAACCTAGTCGCAGCCACACAATTGTTCTTATCTATGGAGAACATTGCAGGGCTGCTTGACATCTCATTCAAGTGGTCTTGTGCATCTACTGAGCGCATTGATATCTGTGCGTGTGGGTCATAACCTTTATTATCTCACACATTATCGTATGCGTCAGCACACAAGATCACCGAATTGTTCACATGTGGTATTTTATGGCGGCTGGGAAATATGTAATTTTAGAGTATTTATTGTTTATTGCTAGATTTTGCCAGCGCCTCAACCGCACTCAAAAGTATGTACAAAGTATTTTGTACAGTCTCCCGGGCGGCTTAAATCCCTATATTTTAGTGGACTGTATTAGAAATTAAATGGGTGTAGAACAGGACTATATAAAAAATATTTACAAAACAAAACTTTGCTGTGAAAAAGATCTGCCAATAGAACTTGAGTCGAACCTGGAGAGTTTCTAGTGTATAATTCGCATATGCTAATTTGCAATAAGTTCGAAATATATACTACTTTCCAGAGAATGGCCCTTGTAAGCCATCATCCACACCAAATATGCCTGATGAGCCGCTTAACCAACGGCGAAACGCGTCGCATAGTGGTGAGTGTGTGATAGTGTCTATCTGGCTTTCCTTTTCACTGCAAATTTCAGATCATTAAGCTCGTCTCGAAAGAGAAAACAAACACATAAATCATAAAAACATATGATCTTCGCCTTAACAAGGCAAAACTCAAAAATTCAGCCGAGCCTGGCTGTGGGATTTGAACCGCGGACCTCGGTGTGCAGCCAACTAGAAGTTGTCGTCTCTACGTTCAGAGCCATTAACCCGTCTTCCTAAAGCAGCACTAAAACAAGTGTATGCATTGGAAGCAATGTAGTTGTTGTGGACAAAAAATCCATCACTACAAAAACAAAACTTTGCTGTGAAAAAGATCTGCCAATAGAACTTGAGTCGAACCTGGAGAGTTTCTAGTGTATAATTCGCATATGCTAATTTGCAATAAGTTCGAAATATATACTACTTTCCAGAGAATGGCCCTTGTAAGCCATCATCCACACCAAATATGCCTGATGAGCCGCTTAACCAACGGCGAAACGCGTCGCATAGTGGTGAGTGTGTGATAGTGTCTATCTGGCTTTCCTTTTCACTGCAAATTTCAGATCATTAAGCTCGTCTCGAAAGAGAAAACCAACACAAAAATATTTAGATTTAAAACTAATTATACTATACTATACTATACTATACTATACTATACTATACTATACTATACTATACTATACTACTATATAAATTATCCTAGGTGACCGCTTGCAGGAAACGGCTCCACTTTTCTATCCAGCCTCTCTTGCCGATACCACCACCTTTATCTGCCGGCTTCATTTTCCATGCTACCGAATTAGTAGTCCATCGCTGCAGACCGTCATTACTCACGTAGCAAATGATTGCTATTGGCTTTATTGTAAGCTCCGATTCGCTATCTTCCATTCTCACGGCCATTGTTGATTTGCTCTTGATTTCTGCAAGGCAATACCCTCCAGGGGGCGGAACCAAAGAGCTTTGTTCTGCTTTTCCCACTTCGTCGATCCATTCCCCGCATCCGCCGAACATGTTGGAGCCTTCTGTATATGAATCCATTTGTTCTTCATCGAATGTTTCATTTCTCAGGGCGGATTCTTGTTCTTCTTTCCGTTCCTCGAAATGAGGACTTACTTCTAAGCAGGGAATCTGCTTTAGCTGAACAGCATCATGTTCTATTCTTAAATTTTCCACTTGTTTAGACAGGTCATCTCTCTCAACTTCGACGACTTGCCTTTCCTCTTGTTCCGTGTCTTTTTTACTTTTGCTGGATCGCTGCATTAGGAACATCTGCTCAATTTCTTCCATAATCGACTTCACTTGCTCCTGCTGCTGCTGCAGCAGCACCTTCTGGATCGCCCGAAAATGTTGTAGCATTGTTGCTGTCAGGATGCCAGGATTTTCGAGCTCTATGCCTCCTGACGCTGTTGTATTTTCTAGCTCCTCTTCTTGGAACTTTTGATTTTGGAACTCCTTTTCCATTTTTTGCTTTTATATACATATATTTTTTTTATATTTTGCTTCTTCGTTTTTTTTTTACTGCCTTCTTGGCTTTTTTTCATTTATTTATTATTATTTTTTTTTAATTTATTTATTTTTAATTGGGACTTTTGATGTCCTCTTTTCAAAATTGCATGTTTTTTTTCTTTTTGGGACTTTATTGTCCTCTTTTAGTTATTATTTTTATTTTAATTTGCCCCGTGGGTCTTTTTTGTTTTTGTTTTTTTCTTGCTCCTATGGCGTATTTTGTAATTTTTGCCCGTTGGGTCTTTTTTTATTTTTGCCTTTATAGCTTTTTATTTTTGCACTATGGCTTTTTCATATAATTTTGTCCCTTCGACTATCTTTTAAAATGCCCTACGGTCTTACATTTAAAATGTCTCAGCGGACTTTTTGGTAGCAGTTCTCCTCCTTTTTGAAGAACAGCTACTTCTTTTTTGACTTTTCTGAGTTTCTTACCACTGGTGGGGGATAACTCAAACCAATTTTATTTTAGGTCGTCGATTCTTAATTTTTCGAAGGACCAATGAGTGAGAAGAGAAAACCAACCGAATGGTTAGGCTGTTGATTCAATTCTGATTTTATTTCTAAAATATGTTGCTTACGTACTACTGAAACTAATCTAGCTTAACCTAGTCGCAGCCACACAATTGTTCTTATCTATGGAGAACATTGCAGGGCTGCTTGACATCTCATTCAAGTGGTCTTGTGCATCTACTGAGCGCATTGATATCTGTGCGTGTGGGTCATAACCTTTATTATCTCACACATTATCGTATGCGTCAGCACACAAGATCACCGAATTGTTCACATGTGGTATTTTATGGCGGCTGGGAAATATGTAATTTTAGAATATTTATTGTTTATTGCTAGATTTTCCCAGCGCCTCAACCGCACTCAAAAGTATGTACAAAGTATTTTGTACAATAGTAGTCTCTTTTGTACGTTTTTAGGCTTCTGATCATACTTCAGCTACAATTTTCAATGTAAAGCTTTTAGTCTTAGAAAGAACTTTGCGATGTTTTTAATCAAACCGGATTGGATCTTAAATTCGTTATGCGTTATTTCTGTCCACCTCATAATTGAGGACATAAGGATTTCAAGAATTTATAAGGTGGGGTACATTATATACCTAAAAATCTGATATTTAAATTATTATGTATATCAAATGATTATATACTTAAAAAATTGCGATAAAGGTCCACTATTTTAAATTTCAGTGATTTTTGTCTGCCTATTGTTCTCATTGCAGGCAAACTGACCATATGAAAGTAGTAGCTTCATATTTCGGTATAAATAAATTGAAATGAAGTGATAAAAACATTTAGAACAGAAGTAACAATTACCATCACATTATGCAACAACTTGATTTTCTAATTTTTTCATCACATTCAAAAGAAAGTTTCACAAAATGAACGATTCTATAGTCAACTTGATAAAATGTCACCCAAATTAATAAATAACAAAAATCAAAAAATATTATAAAGCTAAGCATTTTATGCGATTTTCTAAATGTTATCCTTTTTTTGCAAATGGCCACGAATTATAGACGTCAGTTTTGCAGTTATTGAGTTGTAGGCATAGTCACTTTCACTTTCTTTTATATATAGATACACAGAAAAGATTTTTTGCAACACAATCGTTTTTATATAATTTCCATTTTCGGTATACTGAACTTATTTAGAACTTTTCGTATCCTTTCAGTATGCGCATTTCAAGCGCTGTTTCGTACATCACTATGCTTAAACGACCAAAACGGTATGCACTCTCTTAAGAACAATGGTACAAAATTGACTAACCATTTGTACTTTTCGCGTTCTTTTAGTACAACATTTCTCGTATTTCTAAAATATGTTGCTTACGTACTACTGAAACTAATCTAGCTTAACCTAGTCGCAGCCACACAATTGTTCTTATCTATGGAGAACATTGCAGGGCTGCTTGACATCTCATTCAAGTGGTCTTGTGCATCTACTGAGCGCATTGATATCTGTGCGTGTGGGTCATAACCTTTATTATCTCACACATTATCGTATGCGTCAGCACACAAGATCACCGAATTGTTCACATGTGGTATTTTATGGCGGCTGGGAAATATGTAATTTTAGAGTATTTATTGTTTATTGCTAGATTTTGCCAGCGCCTCAACCGCACTCAAAAGTATGTACAAAGTATTTTGTACAGTCTCCCGGGCGGCTTAAATCCCTATATTTTAGTGGACTGTATTAGAAATTAAATGGGTGTAGAACAGGACTATATAAAAAATATTTACAAAACAAAACTTTGCTGTGAAAAAGATCTGCCAATAGAACTTGAGTCGAACCTGGAGAGTTTCTAGTGTATAATTCGCATATGCTAATTTGCAATAAGTTCGAAATATATACTACTTTCCAGAGAATGGCCCTTGTAAGCCATCATCCACACCAAATATGCCTGATGAGCCGCTTAACCAACGGCGAAACGCGTCGCATAGTGGTGAGTGTGTGATAGTGTCTATCTGGCTTTCCTTTTCACTGCAAATTTCAGATCATTAAGCTCGTCTCGAAAGAGAAAACAAACACATAAATCATAAAAACATATGATCTTCGCCTTAACAAGGCAAAACTCAAAAATTCAGCCGAGCCTGGCTGTGGGATTTGAACCGCGGACCTCGGTGTGCAGCCAACTAGAAGTTGTCGTCTCTACGTTCAGAGCCATTAACCCGTCTTCCTAAAGCAGCACTAAAACAAGTGTATGCATTGGAAGCAATGTAGTTGTTGTGGACAAAAAATCCATCACTACAAAAACAAAACTTTGCTGTGAAAAAGATCTGCCAATAGAACTTGAGTCGAACCTGGAGAGTTTCTAGTGTATAATTCGCATATGCTAATTTGCAATAAGTTCGAAATATATACTACTTTCCAGAGAATGGCCCTTGTAAGCCATCATCCACACCAAATATGCCTGATGAGCCGCTTAACCAACGGCGAAACGCGTCGCATAGTGGTGAGTGTGTGATAGTGTCTATCTGGCTTTCCTTTTCACTGCAAATTTCAGATCATTAAGCTCGTCTCGAAAGAGAAAACCAACACAAAAATATTTAGATTTAAAACTAATTATACTATACTATACTATACTATACTATACTATACTATACTATACTATACTATACTATACTATACTATACTATACTATACTATACTATACTATACTATATAAATTATCCTAGGTGACCGCTTGCAGGAAACGGCTCCACTTTTCTATCCAGCCTCTCTTGCCGATACCACCACCTTTATCTGCCGGCTTCATTTTCCATGCTACCGAATTAGTAGTCCATCGCTGCAGACCGTCATTACTCACGTAGCAAATGATTGCTATTGGCTTTATTGTAAGCTCCGATTCGCTATCTTCCATTCTCACGGCCATTGTTGATTTGCTCTTGATTTCTGCAAGGCAATACCCTCCAGGGGGCGGAACCAAAGAGCTTTGTTCTGCTTTTCCCACTTCGTCGATCCATTCCCCGCATCCGCCGAACATGTTGGAGCCTTCTGTATATGAATCCATTTGTTCTTCATCGAATGTTTCATTTCTCAGGGCGGATTCTTGTTCTTCTTTCCGTTCCTCGAAATGAGGACTTACTTCTAAGCAGGGAATCTGCTTTAGTTGAACAGCATCATGTTCTATTCTTAAATTTTCCACTTGTTTAGACAGGTCATCTCTCTCAACTTCGACGACTTGCCTTTCCTCTTGTTCCGTGTCTTTTTTACTTTTGCTGGATCGCTGCATTAGGAACATCTGCTCAATTTCTTCCATAATCGACTTCACTTGCTCCTGCTGCTGCTGCAGCAGCACCTTCTGGATCGCCCGAAAATGCTGTAGCATTGTTGCTGTCAGGATGCCAGGATTTTCGAGCTCTATGCCTCCTGACGCTGTTGTATTTTCTAGCTCCTCTTCTTGGAACTTTTGATTTTGGAACTCCTTTTCCATTTTTTGCTTTTATATACATATATTTTTTTTATATTTTGCTTCTTCTTTTTTTTTTTTTTACTGCCTTCTTGGCTTTTTTTCATTTATTTATTATTATTTTTTTTAATTTATTTATTTTTAATTGGGACTTTTGATGTCCTCTTTTCAAAATTGCATGTTTTTTTTCTTTTTGGGACTTTATTGTCCTCTTTTAGTTATTATTTTTTATTTTAATTTGCCCCGTGGGTCTTTTTTGTTTTTGTTTTTTTCTTGCTCCTATGGCGTATTTTGTAATTTTTGCCCGTTGGGTCTTTTTTTATTTTTGCCTTTATAGCTTTTTTATTTTTGCACTATGGCTTTTTCATATAATTTTGTCCCTTCGACTATCTTTTAAAATGCCCTACGGTCTTACATTTAAAATGTCTCAGCGGACTTTTTGGTAGCAGTTCTCCTCCTTTTTGAAGAACAGCTACTTCTTTTTTGACTTTTCTGAGTTTCTTACCACTGGTGGGGGATAACTCAAACCAATTTTATTTTAGGTCGTCGATTCTTAATTTTTCGAAGGACCAATGAGTGAGAAGAGAAAACCAACCGAATGGTTAGGCTGTTGATTCAATTCTGATTTTATTTCTAAAATATGTTGCTTACGTACTACTGAAACTAATCTAGCTTAACCTAGTCGCAGCCACACAATTGTTCTTATCTATGGAGAACATTGCAGGGCTGCTTGACATCTCATTCAAGTGGTCTTGTGCATCTACTGAGCGCATTGATATCTGTGCGTGTGGGTCATAACCTTTATTATCTCACACATTATCGTATGCGTCAGTACACAAGATCACCGAATTGTTCACATGTGGTATTTTATGGCGGCTGGGAAATATGTAATTTTAGAATATTTATTGTTTATTGCTAGATTTTCCCAGCGCCTCAACCGCACTCAAAAGTATGTACAAAGTATTTTGTACAATAGTAGTCTCTTTTGTACGTTTTTAGGCTTCTGATCATACTTCAGCTACAATTTTCAATGTAAAGCTTTTAGTCTTAGAAAGAACTTTGCGATGTTTTTAATCAAACCGGATTGGATCTTAAATTCGTTATGCGTTATTTCTGTCCACCTCATAATTGAGGACATAAGGATTTCAAGAATTTATAAGGTGGGGTACATTATATACCTAAAAATCTGATATTTAAATTATTATGTATATCAAATGATTATATACTTAAAAAAATTGCGATAAAGGTCCACTATTTTAAATTTCAGTGATTTTTGTCTGCCTATTGTTCTCATTGCAGGCAAACTGACCATATGAAAGTAGTAGCTTCATATTTCGGTATAAATAAATTGAAATGAAGTGATAAAAACATTTAGAACAGAAGTAACAATTACCATCACATTATGCAACAACTTGATTTTCTAATTTTTTCATCACATTCAAAAGAAAGTTTCACAAAATGAACGATTCTATAGTCAACTTGATAAAATGTCACCCAAATTAATAAATAACAAAAATCAAAAAATATTATAAAGCTAAGCATTTTATGCGATTTTCTAAATGTTATCCTTTTTTTGCAAATGGCCACGAATTATAGACGTCAGTTTTGCAGTTATTGAGTTGTAGGCATAGTCACTTTCACTTTCTTTTATATATAGATACACAGAAAAGATTTTTTGCAACACAATCGTTTTTATATAATTTCCATTTTCGGTATACTGAACTTATTTAGAACTTTTCGTATCCTTTCAGTATGCGCATTTCAAGCGCTGTTTCGTACATCACTATGCTTAAACGACCAAAACGGTATGCACTCTCTTAAGAACAATGGTACAAAATTGACTAACCATTTGTACTTTTCGCGTTCTTTTAGTACAACATTTCTCGTGCACCATTTTGTCGTAGAAAACTAATTGTACTTTTTGTTCTTTCCGAAATACCAATCTTTCACCGCACAGTTTTTTTACAAAAGCAAACCGCATATGGTGCGTTGTTTCTATTTATAAAGTTTTCCAAAATTAATTAAAGTTATTTGTATAATGGGAAACATAGTTTTTTGTCACACTAGAATCATATCAAAATTATTCATTAAATCTAGAGATTGGGAGGTACTTTAATATGGGTGTATTAACATATACACTCAATATATATAAGGTAGGCTTTTTCCAATACTTCAAAAAACTCATAAAATTCGACTCGGTTTCCAATCTGTATTGGGTCGAACGAGGAATACGAGTAGAATTAACAACAGTGTAGCGTTCTATAAAGTTTTTTTTAAGCCGTGTTGGTAGTTTGTGAAAGCAATTCATCCCAATTTATATTATGTAATCAAATTTTTTCCATAATAATTTTGGCAACAACGTTTACCGAAGACAACCAACCTACTTAATCGAGTTTAGCAATTGCTACAATTAATAACGTGTGTACAGGCGAGAACATCATCGACATACATACATTTTTTCCAAATATAAGAAGCCAAGGGAAAATCTGCATCGGTGTCTCCTGCAAATGGATTCAAAGTACGAATAGCTAAGAAGAGCGCAACATTGATCACAAGGGTTACCGAATCCAACTCATAATGTTGGATTCGGTAACCCGAGTTTCTAACTGATGGTGTTGATGAGGATGATTATGATGTTGTTTTATGATGATGACGAAGGCTGCGAAAATAAGAGCAAAACTCAATTAGAAAATTTCTCCAAGGCTCGCGTCCGGTTTGAATGGATTAAAATGTAAATGCGCTCCGATGATAAAAAGAAAGAAATAAATAAAAAAAAGTTTTAGATTTTTATTCAAATAAAAGCAGTCGCTTTATTGATAAATAATTAATAATGGGAAAATGGAAAAACAGATTACCTGCGTTACGATGATCGAAACGAATATTAATAATGCAGAAAGGTGGCTTCGGCGCAAACCAATACTCGTTAGAAAACTGCTAGTTGACAGTTCAATGATGTAACAATAAGGAGAAGGCAATTTGCATCGAGTATGCAAAATCAACACAATAAAATTAGATCGACAACCAAGAGTTGAATTTTCAAACAGCGCAACTTAATTAAATTTATATTTCTTGCGTAAATACGCCTTGCGGTGAAAGTCGATAGAACCACGGTAGGTCCAGGGAGCAGTGCCGCCATTATCTGTTGACAGCTTCGATTATTTGCCAAAATTGGCGAAGAACAGTACGACTAAGCGGTTTTTACTAATGGGACCCATTGCTCGATGCCCAGAATACATAGCATCAGCTGATTTCCGCCGTGAATAGATATTAGATGAACATATTTGACATTGAATAAAATCTGATGCCAGGACTGGCCCACAAAATTGGCAAAGAAGTAGATTAAAGTGGAGCAACCTTAGTCTTAGAGGATGAAAAATTTACATTTATGGTACAAGTGGATGATACGCTTCGAAAAACACATGAAATTCGACACGGTTTCCATTCGGTTCGGATCGAACGAGGAATACGAGTAGAATTAACTCCAGTGTAGGATTCTATGAAGTTATTTTTAAGCCGTATTGGCAGTTTGTGAAAGCGATTCATCCCAATTTATATTATGCAATCAATTTGTTTGCAACTACGGTTACCAAAGACAACCAACCTACTTAATCGAAGAGTTTAGCAATTCCTACAATTAATAACGTGTGTACAGGCGAGAACATCATCGACATACATACATTTTTCCAAATATAAGAAGCCAAGGGAAAATCTGCATCGGTGTCTCCTGCAAATGGATTCAAAGTACTCATAATCTGGAATTCGGTGCGAACAAAATCTGTTGAAAAGGAGTATGCTTTTGGTCTACTAGAATTTACCTGTACATCTACGTTATATCACAGTCAAATATGAACTAAAATATTCCCCACCTTAGAATTAACAGGAGTAAATTAGGTTACAATGCGGGCCCGATATGATGGATATCGTTTATACTTATTCGTTTTTTAAGTCTTATTGGGAGCGTTGAACACGACATGTAGTTTAGAATTTAAGGTGGAAATACATGAAACGCTTATCTGGCAGGCTTCTTCGGAAATGAACAAAGGAGCCTATAGCCAAAATCGAACTAAGTCAACCTAAAACTCCTTTGTTCAACTACGATGAAGCCAGCCGGATGGCTGGATGGATGGAATCATAAAGAACCCAAACCGAGGACTTGTGAAGCAGTGAATTTTCATTTCCAAAAAACTGTTGTACAACATTTTGACCAAAAATACCAAGTTGCGTTGTATCAGGAACATCTGATTTGAAGGAAGAGTAACCAAATGCCGAACTTCCGAGTTCCTAACTGAAGAAGCGCGAAAGTTATCTTCACAAAACTTTTCCGAGGGAGTTGTTTTTTCTACTTCGGCAAAGTAACAAATAACTAAGATTTTTCATCACCTCGAAATGCAACCTATTATTGAAAATCTGCATATGGTAGGGTAACATTGGACATGTTATGATACAACCAAACACCGAGTTTCGAGGCTAGAGTGACTATTTAAGTAAGAATTGCTTTTAAAAATGGTTATACAGTCAGCATTTAATTTTAAAGTACAAAACCGTTAACATTTGTCTGTTCCTAAGTACTTGTTGTAGCTGTAGAGACAGATGTCAACGAAGATTTGACAAACTTTTAGACATCTAAATGTAAACACACATACCATACAGTTGAGTATCGATCGATCGAGACCCTTGAATCACAAGCTAATAATCGCGTTTTATTGTAAGCTAAGTACCAACTAAAAGGTATTATCGTTTGTCACACCAACAAATACACGGCAATTGGCCAAGCACTTTCTAAATTTGGACGACCACACGTACGTATTGATGTACTATAAGCCAATTGAGAGAGCTTCGCTGCCCAACTAACATCGGTACGTATAGAGAGCAAGACAATAATAACAGGTGTTTCGATTGTTTGTGGCCGTCATAACAACAAGTCGCTTATTCCCTTTTATCGCAATCGGCCAAAGTCCATTTGAGGACAAAACTGGACTGTATTTTCGGTCAGTCAATTGATTGCATGCATACAAACGCATCAATGCATAATTGTTTCGTTTCGACAATTCTCTTTTGTGTCGTGTCCGTTTTTATTGCAAAGTCTCCCGCCACTATATTATTTTACAGTGTCTGGTCATTAATTTAGTTATGTTCCTCTATTTATATACAATATAGTAAACATATATAATTAGTGTAGGGGAGTATTTTAAAAATATTTTGAGATATTTTGGCTTCTTGTGCATCCTTCAATTCGACGTTTTTAATGTGTAGGGCGCTTCTTTGTTTTCTTGATTGTTCTTGATACCTTCCTGTTGAAAATTTAATTGAATTGAATATATTTTGCATATTGTTTATATTTGTACACTATAGAGATATTTGTGATAAAAATTTATGCACCTGTATAGATAGTTGTATAGATTAGATTGAGTTTGACAATCTAATCCTGAATTTGGTTATCTTTATTGACTTTCTTTTAATTGTAAGCCAAACTGTTTCTAGTCTTTCATATTTTTCGCACCAATTTCAGTTCAAAAATTATTTTGCTCTGCATTTCGTTGCAACATTTTCTATAGACTTTCATTTATATACAGTCTCTCTTTCTTTCGTGGTTTTCTCTAAAAATAGCGGTAAATTCTTTTAATATATTAGTACATGTTTCCAATTCAATGATCTGGAGGCTCAGAGGGAAGAAATTGGAAAATTGTGGAAATTAGTTGAGGAAACCTTAGTAACTGCCTCTCACACCTAGAAAATCCGAGATATATTGATTCTCAGATGCTACATTTAAAAACATGGGCTCGAAGCCCCACTTCTTTTGGGAAGTAGAGACCTTGGCATCAAATTAAGCAAATTTTGAATACTGGGAATCCTAGAATAGGCACAGGCTTTGTTGTTGATCCTCTAAATGAAGATAACTTTCATAATTTGGCAAAATTTCCTTGTGATATTGGAATCTTCGAATAATTTTTGCCTGTCCCATTTTCAGGGATTTGTTTGATGCGGATTTTGTAAATAAGACTCAATTGACAAAACATTGAACGTCGGTGTCGTCCTGTCGATAAAACTAGTGATGAGACTAGAGAAATTGTATAGAAGTTCCTTTTAATTCGAACCAGCATGGAATGCCTTGAACTCTACTTACAATAATCCTCGGTTGCTTATCCACAGCCAATTAAGGTCATTGTTCGCGTTTCATGTATTGGGACAGACAACTTAGTCTATCCAACTAGTGATGAGACTCGAGTAAGTTCCTTTTAACTTATCAGATTTTAGAACCAGCATGGAATGCCTTGAACTCTACTTACAATAATCCTCGGTTGTTTATCCACAGCCAATTAAGGTCATTTTTCGCGCTTTGGGTGTTGGGACAGAAAATTTAGTTTATCCAACCCGTGCAATTACAATTTTTGATGTACATATGGATAATTGGGATCTAATCGTGGTATTTATTTATCTGGCAGATCACACATACTTTATGGATAGAATTAGATGCATTCTTGACAGAGAGAATTCGAACTCTCCGTGTTTTCATGAAATGAAGAATGTTGATACTTCGCTTAATTTGAACACCATTTACCTCGTTTCAAGTATGTTGTTTCCTCCCCTTAGTCTCGTAATTCTTGTTGTGTTCTTCAGAGACACCATACTCTTTTGTACAGAAATGGCTCTATTGTGAGTAAACTGCGTCAAATGGTGACTCCTATAAATTCAATTTTGTCTTCGCCCGACCCCTCCTTTTAAACAGGAAACATAATTGCTAATAATCATCGTTTTGCCGCTTCAAATGCGATTCTTCCAGCCACATCGGTCGGTTCCACGTCTTGCAGAACAAAGCAGTTCTATTGAGAACACCTTCAGTGAATACAGATCATAATGGCGTTTGTTTTGCTACTAGGAATTTGATTGATCGGGCATTCGAATCGTCATTCATTTCGGAACGACTTCAGAAAAACTTAAATCTGTTGGTCAAGTATTACTCTCGCAGACACATATCGTAAAATGTGGAACAAAACAGTCCATAGTAGTTGTAATGTGGTGATAGTCCATAATGGTCTGAGGTTTCCAGCGATCCCGAATGTTGAAGAGGTCCCTAATTCCTTGTGGAATTGTTTAAAAACGTTCCTAATGGTCTGGGATCTTTAATAGTCCCGAAAATGTAATTGGTCCCTAATGGCCTGAATGCTTAGATTGTAAGCAGGTTCTTTGAAAAAAAATGGAATGGAATGGAATATGATTCAGAGAAATGATGTAGAAAATGTAAAAGGTTTTGATCAATACTTATGCAAATATTGTTAAATCATAACCGTTGAAACATTAAGTGAGGCAACAAATGTTTGAGTAGGAATCGCTGTTTAAAATGGTTAAACATTCAGCCTTTTATTTCAAAGCACATAACCGATGAAATCTGTCATTTCCTAATTACTGTATCCTTGTTGTAGCTGTAGAGACAGATTTCAACGAAGATTTCACAACCTATTTGATATTCTGCCTACCTTTAGATATCTATATGTCAACACACATACAGTATTGGGTATCGTTAGATTGAGGAAATTGAATCGCAAGCTATTAATCGCGCTTTATTGCAAGTTGAATACATAGAGTTGTACAAACTAAAACTTAGTATCGTTTACTACACCAATAAATAAACGGCAATGTGCCATATCCTTTATAAAACTATCGTCTTTTCTTTATTTGTTTTTTATTTATACCCTCTTTAATTTTGAACGGTCACACGTACGTATTGGTGTACCATAAGCGAAATGAGGGAACTTCGCTGACACTTGTTCCTCTGAGTCTCTATAGTACCTCTCACACGTAGAAAATCCGTGATATATTGATTATCTATATAGTAAGTATAAGGTTTCGGCTAGAGAATATACGTCTAAGTTTAAGAGTGATTCAAATGTGTCCATGAACTCATCTCATACCAGTACAGTAGATTCATTAAGGGAGCATCCCAAAAATGTTTTTTACATTTAAAAACATGGACATCACTCATACAACACTATGCTTATAACGACCAAAACTGACTGCACAGTCTTAAGAACAATGGCAAAAAAATTTACAATTCTTTTAGTAGAATATTTCTCAAATATTTCTCGTGCACTATTTTATCGTAGTGGAAACTAAATCCACAAATTCATATTATTCCGAAATACCAAATCTTTCACCGCACAGGTTTTTTACAATAGCAATCCGCATATGATGCGTTGTTGCTATTTATAAAGTTTCCCAAAATTAAATAAAGTGATTGGTATAATGGGAAACGTAGACTTATGTCAACCTAGAATCATATCAAAATTATTTTTTAATTATTGCTGTGGACTAGATTTAATCTAGAGATCGTGGAAAAATGTAATGCCAGAGAGTGGTTATATTCTAATCGAACCGAATATTGAATATAAGCAAAAGGACGCATTACCTAATCCGTAACTGAATTTTAAATAGTTTCTTACTTTTATATGGGCGTTATAACCTATACATGCAATGTATAGGTATAACATGTGTTGCGGAGCAGTGTAAATAAAATAAAAAGGGAAATAAAATAAAAGTAATTAACATTTTTAAAATTAAAAAATTTCCGGTTTTATTGATGGTTTTATATTAGCCGAAAAACTAATATATAATTTACCTTTTTTGTACAATGGTGTTGCAGCGTTGTTGATTGGACGAAGATCCGAAAAACAAGTAAAGAGAAAAAGCAACGAGAAAGCCAAGATGTCTCAAAAGCCGCGCAAATTGATAGATACTACTCCTTAGAATTTGATATCTCTAACTTTCATAGTAAAAAATAATGGTATGATGGCAAATAATTAGAAATAATGACGAGTTAAATTTTAGGTTTATAATTTAATTGTAAATTAAACATTACCGCCGTCCTTGAAACATCTTGGTATGTTACAACAATTATGCTTTTATCTATAAGTTAAAAACTACAAATATATAGAAGGTGTAAAAGTAAATTTTTTGACCATTTTCTTTATTCAATTATTTTTTTCCCATTTTTTCAAAAACAATTGCTGTTCGATGAACCATCAAGGCAATAGAAAATTGTCTTCAACAAATTTTAGACCATGGGCCGATCATCTCGGGCAACCTCACAGTGGGCAAGGACCGGTTACCACCCCACCAAAGATAGTTAGTTGAGCCCAGGGGAACCCTGGACTCGAATGGGTTTGAGATTTAATAACCTTCCGGTACACATCGGGACCAAGAATTAGTGCGATGTGAGCGGAGCGAATTCGGGATCTGCTGATTTATTAGGTGTGGAGCAGATTGCGCAGGAGTGACCACATGTCTCAAGGGTATGCTAAGTGCGGATACACGAAGCAGCTGCGTCTGGTCGTGGAAAGTCTGTAAAGTTAGTTGGCAGAACAAATCATGGCCAACGCTTAAGGAGCTGAAAAGGAGTTTACTATTCAGTGTGAAGTAAATACGACTATGTCCAGCACACGGATCCAATAGCGCTCGAACTGGTACTTTTCCGTCCGGAAGAACAGTAGAATAAGGATGTATGGTTTAAAATACAAAGGATTAGCCAAAAGTCATTAAAATGGTCAAAAACTCATTAAAGTATCAAATTACAGTAAACAAATCGTCTGTCCGTCCGTGTATGTGTGAACACGTGCGCTTTTGTTTACAAATAGTGTGTGTGTGTGTGTCTCCGTTCGCAAACTGTGTTGATCGACGTGTGTGGGCGCGCTCTTGACTTTGTGTATGGCAATATGTGTGCGTGTGTGTGTGTCCGTTCGGTTTAAGAATATCAGGGATGGCAAACTATGTGGGCATGCGCGGAGCTTACCGAAATGTTTACAAGGGGAAGGGGGAACAGATATGTGGAACAAAATATAGGGAATAACAACAACAACAGCATGGTTAGCGATGATCGACGTGTGTGGGCGCGCTCTTGACCTTGAGTATGGCAATGTGTGTGCGTGTGTGTGTGTCCGTTCGGTTTAAGAATATTAGGGATGGCAAACTATGTGGGCATGCGCGGAGCTTACCGAAATGTTTACGAGGGGAAGGGGGAACAAATATGTGGAACAAAATATAGGGAATAACAACAACAACAGCATGATTAGCGTTAGAAATGGTCAGCGGCACGAAGAGACAGACGCAGTTATGTTTATTTCTGATCATATCAATACCAATGTGTTTATGTTAAATCGAGCATTGTTGAGTGTTGGGCATGCGCGGAGCTTACCGAAATGTTTACAAGGGGAAGGGGGAACAGATATGTGGAACAAAATATAGGGAATAACAACAACAACAGCATGATTAGCGTTAGAAATGGTCAGCGGCACGAAGAGACAGACGCAGTTATGTTTATTTCTGATCATATCAATACCAATGTGTTTATGTTAAATCGAGCATTGTTGAGTGTTGGGCATGCGCGGAGCTTACCGAAATGTTTACAAGGGGAAGGGGGGGACAAATATGGGAAACAAACTATAGGGACTATTGAGAATATCAACAAACTACAATATACATGCATCAATTGTGTTGGTAAAAATGGTCAGCGGTATTAGGAGACAGGCGCATGGATTTGTATGATTTTAAAGACTGATGGGCGCCAAAAATAAAGAGGCGAACACTTGTAGATTAGAAGCATTGGACAGAAATATGATAAACAGCATAATGAATTTCGCAATCTTATGTAACTATGATTAGGAGTAAAAAGGGGAAAGACAGGAACAAATATGTGTTTACGAAATGTTTGGCTACAAGAGGAAAAGGGGAAGAGGAATATGGAGGACAGCTTCAATGATTTGTATGCAACGAATATATTGATTGAGTGCGAACAGTGTTCCACAACTACATGAAAATATTATTTTTCTTAATCAAGTTCAATTATTACAAGAAGATTTGAGATATATAGTCCACTGTCAATGTAAATTGTTCTGAAATGTTTAAAAGCGGAGTTAGACTTGAAGAAGTTATTCAGTTTTAACTAAACCTGACTTGGAATAAAATGGAATCAACAACAAAGAAAGCATGTCGTATGCTGGAGGAAGATGCAGCCGCGGATATATTTTTAGTGAGAGTAACGAAGATATCAGAAAAGAAATATTTAAAGGATGGTATCCGCCACATTATTATCAATGATGAAGATATGGTCGATGATAGCAAAGTTGAAAGAAATATGAAAGGTGACAATTACATGGATTACTTAATGGATGAGGATGGTGATAATGCTATTTTAAAGGCGGGGGAATACGCAGATGATTATGTACTGGCAACATATATACCAGAAGGACAATCCTTATGGACATTAGATCCCAACGACCCATGGTTTGATTTTTAGTAATATTTTGATTGAAATTATGGAATTTAAAACTAATAAAATGTATGTTAATAAAAACATAGTCATGTTTATTTATGATCATATTAAATATGGTTGCCATTCACTGTTTCAATGTTTCTTTGTAAATGAATATCATTGTGTGGGGATTAAAATGGAAATTTTAATATTGAGCTAGCAAAACCCACTTTTGCATTCAGGGTAATTAAATACAAGAAATCAATTAAAATGTTTATGTTGAGTTAGCAGATTTATTTGTTTTCCTATTGCACGCAGTATTCTCTAATACATTCCTTATCAGAAGGATTTTAATGTAAACATTTAAAGGCTTTAAAACGGGCTGAGGCTTGAAGAAATTATTCAGTTTCAGCCAAACTTTTTAAATAATAAAATGGAGTCATCTTTAATAAAGGAACGTAGTAAGCTTGAAAGCTCTGGAGAAAATCAATTTTTATTTAAAGTTACTGCTATCAGTGAAGAAAGGTATGCCAAGGATGGCATCCGGGAAATTCATATTCAACGGGACGATCTCATGGACTTTTTCTTGGACGACGTCGACGATGATATTTTTATAACGGCAGGAGAAAATTTTGATAGTATGATGATTAATAGAATTCGGGAAAATTTTCCCGATCAACCAACAATACTTTCTGTTGAAGTAATACATAATCCCGAATTACTAAAAATAATTCGAGATATTGATAAACATATTGAAGAAAATATAGAAACATATTTAAGAATAGTTTCTGAATTCGATAATTCTGAAGATAATAAAAAATTAAAACATTTTTTTAACATTTATAAAGAACAAAGACTAAATAAAAAAAATTAAAAAATATTCGTTTTATTGTTTTTTCTTTTTAATTTGGTTGATAGTTGATGATTGAGTAATGGTACATGTAGTACATTTATAATTACTATTATTTTCCAGAGAGAGTGGGAGAGTAAAAATGGAAGAAAAATACAGATTGAATTCATGGGGTAAGGTTTTTGTATAAATAGTGACTAATTTTCATATGAAAATTAGTCTGGAATAAATACTTAAGCAATAATGTCAAATACAAATTTAGTAAACTTGTTCAACTCCTTCAACTACAAAAAAATTATGAGGGTGAAGGAGATGGATGACAGCCAGGAATATATAATTAATGGAGCCTACAGGACACATACGAAATATGGAGAAAGGATTGTCCTGAAATTGGATGACGCAATACTATACTTGCCATCGAGGTTTCTATCTTTGGGGGATGAAGAGGTCAAGGAATTGGGATGTGGTGGATTTTCCATAACAAAATTACCATTGCGTGATGAATGTGAAAATTCTGCCTACAAATTGGAATTGAAACAAATAAATCAATCCAAATATTTTTATCAACCCTACATAGCATAAAATTTTTTAAAAAATAAATATTTGGAAAATATTTTTAGAGTTGTTTCATTTAATATGTATTAAGTTTGCTTCAGATCATAATATAGTTTGGTGGAATAACTTGAGAGGGAAAGATGTGTCTACTTAATAGAGAAGACGAACGTTTAAAAACTTTTAACTGTTGGCCATTATCGTACCCAGATCCTAAGACAATGGCAGCGGTTGGCCTTTATTATACTGGAGTAGGAGATGTAACTAGATGTTACTTTTGTAAAGTTGCTATCCTTCATTGGGAGAGAACTGATAGTCCAGTTGTAGAACATTTAAGATGGTCATATGGCTGCCCCTTGATGAGAAGGCGAATCACAAACAATGTGCCAATTAAACCCAAAATATTGGATTTATTGATTCCTGAATTGGTTCCAGATGTTTGTGGTAATAGAAGCGTGAATAACATTTCAACATTATTCATGTTAATATTTACATTTATAACCTTTCATTCTGTAAATAAAATATTCAAAAAATGAAATGCATTTTTTTTTGTTTATGTTTTTATTGAATTATATATTAAGTCTCCAACATTATTCCATTTTTTTCTATGAATACAAATAATTTGAATATATTATTTATGGCACACTTAAAATTACTATTTAAATGTATGAAGCAGTTTGTAGAATAGTTCTGGCATGACTTTAAACTCATGTTATTCTCTAAATTTATAATAGTAGAAACAAGATATTTCTGCAAAATTTTCTTCTTTTCTTTTCCAACGACAAATATATATTTGTAATCGTTTAATGGTTTGAGAACATCTTCGACATCATTGTAGTCAATATTTCCATCCATCCAGTCAAGACCATTTACATATTTCTTGCAATAAGCATTTGTTTTGCGTGCTTCCACTGTCAATTCTCTTTCATTGAAAGGTGGTCGAAAGAAGAAATTATTTGGAACGATAGATGCACCACACATATATGATAGTTCTTTAATAAATATACTCTTGTGATTTCCGTGACAATACTGAAAATCCACCAGTGCTATATCAGTTCGATCAATATCGTGCATCTTCTTGGGTGTGTAAATTTTGACTGGATGAGTTTCTTCTCTAAATATTATATTTATTCAAAAATGTTCACTCATTTTCAACAAAAACTTTAAACAAAGGTGGCCACAATTGTAGGTAGAATATTGATCTCTTCTATAATTATATGTTACATTTGATCCCAAGTAGTCTAATATTTCTTTTGGAGGTTGCAGATTTCCGAAACTATCATAATATTCAATCATATTTTTGTTTTTGTAATATGCCACCCAATAAGTTCCAGCTCCACTATAAACATCTAAATTTATAATACCACATTCTTTTATATATGGTTTTTTTGGTAATCTATCACGCATAAAAACACCTCTAAAATGAGGTATATATTTTTTTCCAAAGTCATATACATCTATGTCAGTGAGTGGAGCTTTAGGCAGCAGTTTTATTAGTTTTTTGATGAGTGATCCACATATATACCATATCCCTTCTTGTAAGGTTTAAGATAGAGGCCTTTACCCATTGCTATAGCTTCTATGGTTCTATTATGTCTAGTTTGCTCTTCCAGTTGTTGTTTTCCTTTCTTAGCATTCATAACAGCATTTGCAATTGCTGAACTACCTGATGCAAGGGCACCCAAACCTCCAAGCCCTGTTAGAATTGGTATAAGTGGAAGAAATCCTCCTTTTTTTGGAACCCTTATCACTCTAGGTATAACCACCTTTGATTTATTTCCATGAAATGACTTTTGAATTTCTTTCTTTGCTACTTTTATAGCTGCATTAAGGTCATTGGGTTTTATAGTTTTTAAAGTTGATGTTGCATTTCTAACAGCGTTTTTAAAAATCTGTTGACCTGATAGTTTTTTAGATTTTTTAGTATCCAAACCCAGACCAAGCTTTATTTTTGCCTTCATAGTGCTCGTAACGAGATATGCACTAAGTTTCTCTCCAATACTACTATCTTTTGCTTTTACTCGTTCCCAGGCCCTTTCAGGTAGTTCTCGATCAGCAATATGTCGTTGTTCAAGATTTGTGTTTTGTGAATAAGCAATATCGTGTTTTCTACACGCTGAATCCAATGGATTAATACCTTTATCTCCCCTCTCCAATCGTTTCATAAGCTTCGTTCCGGGTCCACAAAATTGATAACCTGGTAGATGAAGCTCCACTGGTAAATTGTTTATAAATTTATTTACCAACCCTCCTCCTTTAACAGTTTTATCTCTAATAATCCTCATTTTGTTATAAACAATCATTTTATATCTTTTTTTTTTGCTAAACAAATAAAAAGAATAAATAGCCATTGTTTATATAATAATTTGTCAGTTTTAAAATGCGATTAGTTGAGCAACAGACTAAAATTTCCGTACAAAATGCGGATTTTACACAAAGGAAGATACCCAGACATAGTACTTTATTACCTAATACTATACGAGCCTTAATTGTTGGACCATCAAATTGTGGGAAGACTAATGTGATGCTTAGCTTGATAGAAAGTCCTAATGGATTAAAGTTTCACAATATATACATTTATTCAAAATCCCTATATCAACCGAAATATGAATATCTGAAGAAACTTATTTCATTCGTAAATGGTATGGGATTGTATACTTTTAGTAGTAATGATGATGTTATGAAACCTGAAGAGATCAAACCAAACTCAGTTATGATATTTGATGATGTGGCTTGCGATAAGCAAAATAATATAAAAATCTACTTTAGTATGGGTCGGCATAAACATGTTGACTCCTTTTACCTATGACAAACATATACACGCATTCCAAAGCATTTGGTGCGGGACAATGCTAATATGATTATTATGTTTAAGCAAGATGATTTGAATTTGAAACATATATACAATGATCATGTTGGAAGTGATATGAATATTGATGACTTCAAAGAAATGTGTCGCGAGTGTTGGAAAGAAAAATATGGATTTCTAACAATAAGCAAAGATGATGAAATTCACTCTGGGAGGTATAGGAAAGGATTTGATATATTTATACAACCATAATGGTATTTAAAATGTTCCTATTATAAGTAAATCCTGTTAGTATATTTGAAACCATGGAAGAAGAAATGTTGAAACGCCTTGTTCACTCGCGAAATGTATTGAAAAGAAAGTTTCAAAGCATTAAAATGGGTGAGCAGGATAAGGCCGACGAATTGAAGAACACATTTAAACCTATTACAGAACCAATAGAGCAACTACTAAAATTATCAAATGAAAAGGGATCGACAAACAATACTCATAAGAAAGAATACATGAATCCTTATAAAGAGTCTATTATGACTAGTACTCCTAATAAAAAATATAAACCAGATATGCAACTAGAGTCAAATATTTCCAAAGATGTTAAACACGAAAAAGACTTTCAACCAGAAAATCACTATTGGAAATCAAAGTTGGGCGTTTACACCTGGCCTGTTTGAACTTCTGTTTTATAAAAAACCCTCCAACTACGACCCATCAGAATTAGATATATACAAGTAAAAAAACTATAAGTTCGGCCGGGCCGAATTTTTAATACCCTCCACCATTTGGTACAAATTTGGCAATTTTCAAAAAAAAAATCTGTTAAAATCTTAAAAATGCCGAATGGCTATACGACGACGTGGACCTGCCTAGTCAAATTTTGTCATAAGTTATTACAATATTTAAATGCGAAACTTGAAGAAAAATCTGTTTAAAATATAGCTAAAATCATCAAAATACTGAATATAGGGGGTACCGTTATATGGGGGCCATACGATGAGGTGGACCTGCACAGACAATTTTCTGGGATGGGCTGAAGTATCCATTACGAACTTCACATGCGAAATTTAAAACAATCCCGGTAAATAATGCCGCTAAAATCATCAAAATACCGAATATCGGGGGGTACGGTATATGGTGGCTATACGAAGGCGGGGACCTACATGGCCCATTTTCTGTTTTATGCTGCAGTATGTATTACGAACTTCAAGCACCAAATTTGGAACGATTCCGTTAAATAATGTCGCTAAAATGATCAAAATACCGAATATCGGGGGGTACCGTTATATGGGGGCTATACCAAGACGTGGACCTACATGGCCCATTTTCTTTCTTATGCTGCAGTATGTATTACGAACTTCAAACACCAAATTTGGAACGATTCCTTTAAATAATGTCGCTAAAATCATGAAATACCGAATATCGGGGGGTACCGTTATATGGGGGCTATACGAAGACGTGAACCTACATGGCCCATTTTCTTTTTTATGCTGCAGTATGTATTACGAACTTCAAACACCAAATTTGGAACGATTCCTTTAAATAATGTCGCTAAAATCATCAAAATACCGAATAACGGGAGGTACCGTTATATGGGGGCTACATGAAAACGTGGACCTATACATATAATGTTACCCCACTGGAGCTAGAATCCATTACGACTTACAGAGGTCAATTTTTAGACAAATCCGTGGAAAAATGTGGCAAAAATAATCAAAATACCGAATATCGGGAGGTACCGTTATATGGGGGCTATACCAAAACGTGGACCGATATATCCCATTTCCAATACCAACCATCCTAGGGACAATACACACACTTGTGCCAAATTTCAAAGGTCTACGTCAAATAATGTGGGCTCTATCGTGATTTCAACAGACAGACAGACAGACAGACAGACAGACAGACAGACGGACAGACAGACGGACATCGCTAAATCGTCTTAGAATTTTATGCTGATTATGAATATATATACTTTATGGGGTCTACGACGAATATTTAGAGGTGTTACAAACGGAATGACAAAGTTAATATACCCTCCTACCCATGGTGGAGGGTATAATAAAAAAATTTTGTTGGACTCCAACGCACATAAGATAAACTACAATGCTGATGAAAGAATTAAATCCAACAAAGGATATAAATACAAACACATTATTAGGAAATTAATGAATGTTACTCACACTGGTAAAGGTCTAATGAGAGTAAATCAAGTTAAATCGAACTATATATACTGGGACGATCCAAATGAATTGATAGAAATATTAAGGCTGTTGATAGCATCGCAACAAGCTGGAAACAATAATCATACGAATGAGATTGTTTCCATTATCGAAGAACTACGTGAGGGAAAAATAATATACTAACTAATTGATGACAGTTGACAAATTTGGACATCATTATAATCAAAAGTACACATCGATAGCATTAAGAGGACATGTTTCAAGAATACTTGGAATCAATATTGACAATGATAACAATATTGACATACAAAATAAAAAGATTAAGAACTTGGCTCCCCCATCGGAAGGGACGGATGCAGTCAACCATCATACGTACATTCACAAAACCAGCACTTACAAGAAATATTAAAAAATGGCATATTTAATGAATGTAGTAATATAAGAGAAGAAATATCACAACTAAAAAAATCCCAAAACGAAATTTTTAAAATCTTATCTCAGCACCCGTTTAATTCACCTGCCCTAATATACCATATAGATTGAAACATGGAAAAAAGAAAAGTAGTAAATGAACTTCACACTCAAGCACGAAAAAATTTTAAAAGACGAAGAGTCATTACGAAAGGCATCGATGATCTATGGCAAGCTGATTTAGTAGTAATGGGTAAGTACTCTAAAGCAAACAAGGGATATAGATTTATGCTTACAGTTATCGATACATTTTCCAAATATGCATGGGGTGAAGCACTCAAATCCAAAAATGCCTCGGATGTTTATAGAGCTTTTGAAACAATCTTAAAAGCTGGAAGAATTCCCAAGAATTTACAAACTGATGATGGAAAAGAATTTTTCAACAAGGAATTCTCCAAATTAATGCGAAAATATTCAATTAATCACTACTCCACTTACAGCGTATTGAAAGCTTCAATTGTTGAACGTTTCAACAGAACATTGAAGGGAATGATGTGGAAAGAGTTTAGTTATAATGGCAATTATCAATGGATTAATGTTTATAAAGATTTAATTAAACAATACAATAGAAGACCACATCGAACTATACATATAGCACCTGTCCAAGTTAATTCTACAAATGAGAAAGCTTTGCTTAAATCTGCTTATAATCACATACAAATTTTTAAGAAACCCAATCTGCGTGTGGTTACTTATGTACGTATCAGCAAATATAAACATCAATTCGAAAAAGGTTATACACCAAACTGGACGCTAGAAATTTTTAAAATAAAATCAATACGTATAACAAACCCAACAACATATTTACTAGAAGACTATGAAGGGAATCCAATACAAGGATGTTTCTACAGGGAAGAACTTTTACCTACAAAATATTCAAACATATACTTGATAGAAAGAATTATAAAATCTAAGGGAGATAAAGTTTATGTTAAATGGTTGGGGTTTTCCAACCAACACAATTCATGGATTGATAAAAAGTATATATTATAATATTATAAATAATTTTAAATAAACTATATAAAATATGTATACTCTGTGTTCTTATTTATTCTAAAAGTGGATCTCACAATGTCAAGAACATTTACTTTGACTGGCAATACATCCAATTTACGTTCATATTATTCACCACCAATAGAATTAGGGGATGTTAAATATGAATGTTGTTTAATTGATTTTCAAACGTATAATTCAATACCTAATGTGGATAATGATAATAATTTGTTTCATATTGGTGATAGCGTCATAAAAATACCTGTAGGATCGTATGAGCTGCAAGACATTGTCGACTATTTAGAAGCCGAGTATAAGACTAGACATACAGGCAAAAGCATTAACATTAAAGCAAACAATAATACATTACAAATAGAAATAGAATCATCTCATGATTCTATATTTTTTAATAAAGATAAGTCTATTTCAAAACTATTTAGTTTCACCGAAAAAATTTTAGAGCCTGGGATTAAACATATTTCCAACCTCCCAGTAAATATTTTAAAGGTTAATGTCATACAAATACACTGCAATATTGTAGCAGGATCCTTTATGAATAATTCCCCAGCTCACATACTACATGAATTTGCATTGGATGTCCCTCCAGGCTATAAATTAGCCGAGAGACCGTTGAATCTCATTTATTTGCCTGTAAACGTCAAAGAAATAAGTTGTATTGAAGTACAGATATTAGATCAAGAAGGTCGCCTAATAAATTTTCGAGGAGAGGAAATCACACTTCGAATTCATATTAAATCAAGGAAATAATGCTTATTTATAATAAATACAATTATAAACAAATTCCAAAAAACATTTCACAACAGGTTGTTAGACCAACAAGACCTCAACTAACTAAAAAAAGTAAAGAATTTTTAAAACTACTCAAATTAAAAGTAAAACCAAATGTCGGAAATTCTAAATATTAATGAACGTCCATTCTCAGATGAGAATATTGTAAAGAGAGACTATCATAGCTATGTTCCCTATATTCAATCATTTAAAAATAATGATGAGATTCGCATAAGTATACAAAACCAAGACCTTTACATTCTACCATCGGAAAGCTATCTTTATATTGAAGGTTATTTAAGAAAAGCAAATGGCGAAGTTTCTTCAAATGCTAGACTAAGAAATAACTGCGTGGGTTACATGTTTGATGAAATTCGTTATGAACTTAATGGAATTGAAATTGATCGCACACGTTATCTGGGTCTGACTACTAAGGTTAAAAACTGGATTTCTCTAAGTGAACCTGAAAGCAAATTTATGAGTAATGCTGGATGGAATGTAGATGATGTGTCAACCAATGCCTTCAATTTCTGTTTACCACTGAATCGTTTGCTTGGATTTGCAGAAGACTTTAAAAAAGTAATTTGCAATAGCAAACATGATTTGATTCTATTGCGAAGTTCCAATGATGCAAGTTTCTGTTATTCTACAGACTCAAAAGAAGATATCCGTCTTACCATTACAAACATCGTGTGGAGAGTACAACATATTAATTTGTCTGACTATAGAAAAATTAGTTTCCTTAAAACAATAAAGGATGGAAGGTCATTGCCAATAGCATTTCGTAGTTGGGATTGCTATTTTAACCCTACATTTGTTGGCGGAAGACAACATAGCTGGAATGTCAAATTGTCTGCAAATCATGAAAGGCCACGATATGTAGCTTTTGTATTTGAAAAAGATAACAAATTGTTGCATTGTGATCTTCAAAACATTAAAGTATATTTGAATTCTGAAACGTATCCCTACGATGATCTAAACCTTAAGTTTGGAGAAAATCGTTATGCGGTACTCTACGATATGTATGCCAAGTTTCAAGAAGCATATTATATGCGAGAACCACAACCACTTCTTTCCTACATAAGTTTTAAGGATAATCCAATCGCCGTCATTGATATAAGCAATCAAAATGAAGCCGTGAAGAATGGACCGATTGATTTGAAAATACAATTTGAAACCAACACACCAATACCTCAAAACACCTCAGCATATTGTCTAATAATCCATGATCGTCTGGTGGAATACATACCTTTGACTGGAATTGTTCGAAAAGTAGTATAAGATATTTATACTTACATATTATATTAAACATTGAATTTATTTAAATGAAATAAAACACATTTTTACAATGAAATAATTTACATTGGTTTATTTTTCATTTACATTATATATATTGTTTATTTACAATGGAAACTTAATTCAAATAAACATTCAATTCATCGTTGTCTATAGATGAAAAATCTAGATCCATTGGAATGGAAAAGTTAAAGTTTATATTATTCAAATAGTCTTCATCAATATTTAAATACCTATCTAGCTCATCATCATTAATACTACCACTAAATAAATCTAATTCCATATCCAATGGTATAGAAAAATCAAAGTTTATACTATTCAAATATTCATTTTCAATATTCTTATGCCCCCACGCATAAGTATTTATTTTATCAGCTTTGATTTTTCTTTTAGTGTCTTTACAACTTAAAACTATCTTAAACATTTTATTTGTATATACTTGATGAATCTTAGATCTGAAATTAATCATAACATCCCTACTTATTTTTTCATTTAGTAAACATTCTTTATAGTCATTTATAGAGTATTTTGAAATAATACATTTTTTAACGCCCTTTGCTTTCTTAACTTCTTCGCCATCTTCTACCTGGAAGGAATACATTTTGGGTCCTAATCCAATAAACATAGTCATAATTTTCCCACAGTTCTCATCCTTCATCATTCCAATTATTTTCTTATTTTTTCTCGGAATTTTATATATGTTGTCTTCTGGATAATCGGACGTATCAAATTGTAAATCAATATCAGATTTTATATCTTCGTACACATCGTCCGTTTCTATATCTAAAATAAATGAATCTGTATCTGTATAGCAAAGGGTAGCACGATTGCCATATATTTTTTTAATGTATCCGTAAAAGAAATCATACATTCTATATTTTGAAAGTTCTAAAATACAAAAACCTAAATAAATAGGTTTATTATATGTGACGTTTGTTTTATTCATTTGGATTGCCCATAATTCATCATCAAATTGAGATGCACTATGAAAATTTGGTTTTGATATCAGTTTTTGAGCACCTATTCTACGTCTATCTCTATAATCCCAATGATTGACTAATTTAATGTTCTTCCGTTTATCGACATTTTCCATGGTTTTCCCAAAAACAGAATTATTATACAGTTTATATAAATCTTTAAGAAATGAATTAGATGCCTTTTGTCGTTCAGATGTATTTTTATCTATATATGGTGCTAACCATGGCGATTGTCGAAATGAAATTACAAAATGAACTTTTGCCAATTTTAGTCCATTTTCCAAACACTGTTTTAAAACCATGTAATGTATTGCATAGTTTTTCTTTGGGCTAAAATCAGCAATAAGCTTCTCATATTTTGAATCCCCAACCTTTTTATTTTCTGCACAAAAGGGTAAATCATTGTGTAGATCATGCAATTCTTCCGGATACTCAAGGTCTACTACGTATATGTATCCAATGGTAGAATTATGCATGAATTTAAGAATTTCTTCAACATCTGTTATTGCCTCTTCAGGTTGCAACCATTTAAAATCTCCTTCTGGAAGATACTGTTTCATTGCCCAACCATACAAATTATTGGCATCTAAATATAATAAATAGTGTGATGGTGAATTTTTATCATAGTCCTTCATATACTTGTTATTTGCTTTAGCTAATCTTTTGGTACATTGAACTAATCCTCCCCTGATACCTTTTTTAATAACATTGAACATGTTCAAATCTCTTAGAAGATCAAGTGTTATTTTTGTAAAACGCAGCATCGCATCAAAAGACAATCCTGGTGCAGTATAGTACTGACATGGATCAAGTTTATGAACCCTTTTACAAGATTTTCTAAAATTTTCAAATACATCTGTTAATAGGAGCACATCTGTCTTCAAATATAGCTCCATATAGTCTTTCAATGACTGACAATTAAATGTCTCCCACACACGTTTTGCATGCTCATAATCATCTATACTACAACTGGTATTATATAAATTACTATAAAATTTTTCAATGGGTGGAAGAATTGTATCATTTAGTTTATCAAAACTGTCTAAATATTCATAGCAAAATATTCCTTTCCGCCTCATTAAATTGAATTGATTATCAATGGGGAAATGTGCTCTAACTGATTTCAAATCCGCATCTTCCAAATTGTTGGCTAAGGTTTCTAAACTTGCCGCCATGAATCTGAAAGAATCTAAAAACCTGTATTCAAGTTCCCTACCATTACCCATATCAACAACATGTGATACTGAAATATATAACTCTTTATTTTGTGGAATTATATTAGTTTTCTTACTAGGGATGTATTTAATTAGTTCTTTTATAAAAAGATGGCAATCGTATCCAGAAAAATTGTGGAATAAAATTGGAATGAATGTTGGAACTGTATAATTTATATTGCACTCTTTGTGTGCAGCTCCCCTATACCGACCCGTTATATGACAATGATCATGAACCTTATCACTCCCAGTTCTTTGTCGCAAATATGACAAATTTTTGCATTTTCAAATTCTAAAATTTGAGATGGCGTTAATGGCGTCATTGGTTTTTTAACACTCAAATACGTATTAAAAATTTCCCTACACTTAGAATTTAACATTTCAACAAATTTTTCTGCTGCATCCCTACCTGTATATATAAATAATTCATCTAAGTTACTATCAAAATTACATTTTACATTAAAACTAAAGGCACAAGGTAAATGCTTATTAATAACCATATCTAAATTGTCTACCTTTTTTAAAACACACTCAAAATCAGCATATATAACAAATGGAACATTAATTTGTTTATGAAAGTTCTTAAATGACAACGTTGATTTACCTTCTTCGGGCATTTTTGCAATAACTTTACTACACAAATCCCGATGACGCTCCATAAAATCATATTTGCTGGTGTAATATAAACACTGATTGCAAATGTGTAAACGCCTTCTGCAATTCGTTAACTGATTATTTACCAACCTAAAATAAAAAAATAAAAAAAAAAAAAAAAATAATTAGTATAATATTTAAATATTTGTTATTTAAATGTAAAACTCACCTAGATAAAGATTTGATTAGAATGTAGTGAGATTTTCCATCGTTTTCTAATAGCAGCAAGTTAACATGTTTGTCCTTTTCTTGTTTCGTAATATAATAAGGTCCAACGACTGATTTTGAAGAATACTCATAACCAAAAACGTTTACACTAATGTTAGGATTTTTTTCTTCAAACAATTTTATATACTTTAGTTCCATCGGAAATTCTATTCCTTCAAAGTTTAGTGTTAAACCATTTTGCAGCGTAATAATAGATGAATTAATATTATCTATGGCGTATGAAGAACATTTTGACGGATTTAATGGTTGTGAAGTTTCCAATGCCGCTATCAAACACCATTTGAAACAGTAAATGTCTCCATTATAAATATTGATACAGGCTCTATTATTTTTTAGTTTTTTAGGTGTGGGTATATATTGGGAACCTCTTATGGGTGAATGCTTGTTAATGTTGATTTTCAAACTGAAAAACTTTAACAGGGCCCAACCGGAATCCCGTTCTTGGAACTCGGACATCTTCGTTTTTATGTAATCAAAATGATCATTTAATATATTGTCAATGTTATCAGCTCTTTCAAGTTCCATCATTTTTGAGCTGTGGTATATTTTTTTAATTATTATGTTCTCGTTACAAGGTTTAACATATTCTCCACCCAACTCTAAATTAAATTTGATTCTGTTATGACGATTTAGTGCTTCTTGAAGTTGATTAATAAGGGATGATTTTGCTCCCTGAAATATTAAATCAACTTCTATTGTATCTTCTGTTATTTTATATTGAAAGGTTTGGATTCTATTATTGAATCCACTCCTTACTAGCATCATATCGCTATTTACACCAGAAGTCGTTCCTTGTTTCATGCCTTCAATTTTATTTTGTTGTTGGTTTGATTGTTGTATCTGTTGATGTCTCTGCCATGTTCCTGAAGGTTGTTGATTCACTGCTTCATTTTGAAGTTGATAAAAATTTGGGTGATACACTTCATAATGTAATTTTAAAGCCCACTTGTTTGCCAACATTTTCTTACATATTTCACAAACTTTATGTAACATCAAATGCTTTTTAAGTGCAGCTTTAGAACTCAACGCTTTTGAACAGAAATTGCATTGGAAGTTTTCCATTGTAAATACGTTTCAATGTTTTTCTCACTTTTAGTCTATTTTTATAACTTTATAACTTTCGTTCACTTTTCACTCTGAGTCTCTTTTTGGTTTTGCAGAAAGTATTGAAAATCACTTATTCACTGTAAAAATCAAAGTGGAATATAGATTCCTTTTATATTATAATTATACCTCGTATTGACAATATCATGTATTATTACGTTCGTTTATTAAAAGTATCCCCGAATGCAAGAAAATGTCCCCCCCCCCGCCTTTTCCTCTTGTATCCAAACATTTCGTAAACACATATTTGTTCCTGTCTTTCCCCTTTTTGCTCCTAATCATAGTTGCATAAGATTGCGAAATTCATTATGCTGTTTATCATATTTCTGTCCAATGCTTCTAATCTACAAGTGTTCGCCTCTTTATTTTTGGCGCCCATCAGTCTTTAAAATCATACAAATCCATGCGCCTGTCTCCTAATACCGCTGACCATTTTTACCAACACAATTGATGCATGTATGTTGTAGTTTGTTGATATTCTCAATAGTCCCTATAGTTTGTTTCCCATATTTGTCCCCCCCTTCCCCTTGTAAACATTTCGGTAAGCTCCGCGCTTGCCCAACACTCAACAATGCTCGATTTAACATAAACACATTGGTATTGATATGATCAGAAATAAACATAACTGCGTCTGTCTAACGCTAATCATGCTGTTGTTGTTGTTATTCCCTATATTTTGTTCCACATATCTGTTCCCCCTTCCCCTTGTAAACATTTCGGTAAGCTCCGCGCATGCCCAACACTCAACAATGCTCGATTTAACATAAACACATTGGTATTGATATGATCAGAAATAAACATAACTGCGTCTGTCTCTTCGTGCCGCTGACCATTTCTAACGCTAATCATGCTGTTGTTGTTGTTATTCCCTATATTTTGTTCCACATATCTGTTCCCCCTTCCCCTCGTAAACATTTCGGTAAGCTCCGCGCATGCCCACATAGTTTGCCATCCCTGATATTCTTAAACCGAACGGACACACACACACACGCACACATATTGCCATACACAAAGTCAAGAGCGCGCCCACACACGTCGATCAACACAGTTTGCGAACGGAGACACACACACACACACACACTACTTGTAAACAAAAGCGCACGTGTTCACACATACACGGACGGACAGACGATTTGTTTACTGTAATTTGATACTTTAATGAGTTTTTGACCATTTTAATGACTTTTGGCTAATCCTTTGTATTTTAAACCATACATCCTTATTCTACTAAGAACAATTTGTACCACCATTGTTGGCCTCAGAGTAACAATGGGCTGCATGGATTGAACTATCGGACGGACTGCACCCACGGACGATATCGGATGAGAGTTTACAGAGAGACGTTTAGCAGAGGCCTTCTTTATAGCGGACGAATTAGAATTGGAGGAGGGCGACGAATGTAACGTACAAGACGTGTAGCCTCTACTAGTCGAAGGGCGGACAGTTCCATGGAGTGTTTGGTTGGAATGGAGAAGGGTGTGGTGGTTATTGTTGCACTTCTTGCATCGTCGCACACTGAAACAATCTCTTAGAATATGTGATCGGGTCAAATAATTCTAACAGAAATTATTCTGTACCACAAATCGAATTTTCGTCACACAAGGTAGCTTGTGGAACTCGCGACAATCTTTCAAGGAATGCCTTTGCGTGCACATTGAGCATTTCGAACCCTGTAGGCGATTAGATCCTGCCACTGGTTGATTACCGTTCTGTTTCGGTGTTTTGAGTGTGCAAGCTCCCGATGGGGAGACGCCGTAGGAATGGTCCAAGTTGACGCAGAACGCGCCCTCGCAAACTCCCTATGAGGAGAGGTGGGTCCTACTTCTTCATTGTTAGGCAGAAGTACCGGAAGGGTATCAACCGCCATTTGGGATGAAAATCCAGGATTGGGCACAACAGTTGCCGTACAATTCTCCTGATCTGGAGAGACAACCTATGCAATGCTGGGGAGAGCCACAGTTGCTGCGCTATTCTTCCGATGAGGAGAAGCAACCATCTTCTTGTCAGCCGATGAGCTGGTTTGGCAGGCTTGAAGATCCGGAGCAGACTCCTGATTAGGAACTTCGATAATATCTTTAAAATCCGAGTCTTGTGATCCTAAATGAGCCACACTGTTGTCTACAAACTCTCTCTCTCTCTCTTTGTTCGACATTGGGATGTTGTCATCCACAATTGGGAGGGAAGCGGCCATCGTACTCAAGTTTTCCTTATCTGCGAAAACATGGAGATAGCGCAGTGAAGAGAGAACAAATATCTATTCTTGGTCCGTCAGAATGACAAGCTTAAGTACGGGTCGTTTTAGGATACCGTTTTCCGTTTTCAAGTCCGCGACTCTAACATGACCGTCGATTCCCGGATAGACTTTTACTACGCGACCGAGTTTCCACGAAGTGGGAGATAATTGTTCATGTCGAAGAACTACTAAATCATTCGTTTGAATATCACGTTGCGGAAATCTCCACTTGTAGCGACGGTGGAGGATTTTAAATATTCATCTTTCCACCGAAGGCAGAATTGTTGAGAGCCCCTTCAATTTTCGATACCGGTTCACGATGTCCAAAGAAGATCCGTTTATCATGGGTTCTGGGGAGCAAGGATTGGAGTCCCGACAAGAAAATGTCCAGGTGTAAGCACCACCGTATCATCAAGACTATCATTCATAGGACAGAGAGGACGAGAATTTAAACAAGCTTCTATTCTTGTTAGTAGTGTTGAAAACTCTTCAAATGTAAATTTAAGATTTTTAGTCATTTTTCGAAAATGAGTTTTGAAGCTTTTGACAGCAGCTTTCCAGAATCCACCCATATGTGGAGCTCCGGCAGGGTTAAACCTTTAGGGAAGCTCCTGGTATTGAAACTTACAACGGAGTTTATTACGAATGTCATTTAATGCCAGTTTAAATTCTCGTTCTAACTCTCGAGATGCTCCAACGGAATTGGCACCATTATCCGAGAATGTAGTCTTGGGACATCCACGGCGCGAAATAAACCTAAACCTTCTAAAAATGTTTCTGTGGATAAATCGGAAGATGGTTCTAAATGAATTGCTTTCGTAGAAAAGCACACAAAAACGAAAACATAACCTTTTGTAATTTTGCAATATCGACCTGTAAAGGATTTGATATCAGATGGTCCAGTGAAATGGAAACCTGTAGTAGAGAAAGATCTGGACAAAATAGTTCTTTTCGGAGGAAGTGATACCATGATTTGGGTACATGTACGTTTTTTGCTAAAATGCATAATTTACCATGTCTTATTGTTGCTCTAATCAACGAAGTGGCACGAGGAATCCAATATTCCCGACGAAGAATGCGAAGCATTAATTGGTTTCCTCCGTGCATTGACTCTATGTGAATCTGTTCCAACAAAAGTTTTGCGAATCTACTACGGTATGGTAACAAAATTGGATGACGTTCAGATGTGGAAAGAGTCGGACACTGTGCAAGGCGTCCATATAAGCGCATTACACATGTTTCATCCAGAAATGGATTTAAGTATTCCTCAACATAAAATGATTATTGAGCTAAAGCAGCCAGACGGAATTTGACTGCTTGGATTTCAGAATTAGTGGGGGTGGAACCTTCGAACTGGTATTTGCCTCGATGAACCCCCGCGTATGCCTTTTCTGATGCACCAGAAAAGACATGAAGTTCGACTTAGGAGTTCGGAGAATATTGGACATAACGAGGAATAGAAATCGAATTGACGTCAAGATAGGATTCAACGAACTTTTGCCAGTCGCATTCTGTCGAAGAGGGAAGCGAATCGTCCCAACCAATGTTGTCGAGCAGTTTAAAACAAATTTGAAAAGTCTCCATCTTAGAATAAGGAGGACTAAATCAACTGAAGAGTTGGGCCGACATAAAGAATATCGAAAGGAGAACCTTTGCATAATAAGTACAATTTGCTTGATGTAGTGGACAAGGTTTTGCTAATGTCAGAAATATTAGCTTGTGTCGACGTAGTAGAAATACCAAGACAACGTTGTAAGTTTTCAATAATGAAGGAATCTTTAGAAGCTGGGTCAATTAAGGCACGAGCAGGGTATGTTACACCTTGATGAATTAAATTAACCACTGCTGAACCTAAAATAACATTTTTGTTGTGCGAAATGTGATACACTTGCCTATTGGCAGAGTGCGATACACCTGACGAAGTCGATGGAAGATTTGAATTAGCATTGCTAGATTGGGAAGAAAGTTGGTTTGAAATCGACCTCGAGGAAGTCGTTGATGGAACGGGAACTGCAGGATTGGACATCGCACGATGTAAAAGGCTGTGATGCCGCTTGTTGCATTTACCGCAGTTATGTTTACTTACACATTTCTTGGCCTCATGACCAATCGTAGGACAATTAATACAACAATTGAACCGTTTGATTACTGAAAAGCGACCTTCTACTGGTATTTTTTTGAATTCTGGACAAAAGCGCAAATGATGAACAGATTTCGGACAAAGAATCTGAAGGACCGCTGAGAAGAATTAACAGAAGGAGCTGTCTTCCTAAAATGAGCTCTTCTTTTCAGATTTTCTAGAGGAATCTATGCTACGAATATCTCGAAGGCATGTAAGGGTTTGAATCCGTCCCTAAGGAAATGAACCAAATCCTTCCAAGATGACAATGCCGATTTGTTCTTTGCTGTCTGTTCCCGCAATGAGACGGTGTTTTTAGGTAATCTTTGTATGCATAAGGAGACTAATATGGAATCACTATCGTTCGTAGAAACGTCGTAGATCGCCATATCCGATATGCATACATTGATTGCCCCCTCAAGATTTTTAAACCCGTAGATGACTCATTGTCAAGAAGCGGAAGATAAAAAAGTAATTTAAGTCGATTGTTAACTAATATGCGTACATTGTCATATGCCTCCTTTAAAGCTTACCAGGCTAAATCAAAACTTCTTTCGCTTCACCACTAGTTTTTTTCAACAAGTGACATAGTTTTTCAATGTTACTGTTGTTGTTACGGCTGTTGTTGATATAAATCGCCAAAAAAAGATCCCTGAATGTAGGTCAAGAAAAAAAATCACCATTAATAACATCAATATCGCAAGGCGGAAGATTTAAACTATGCATTACATTGTCATTTGAAGCAGAAACAGAAAACCTCAATTGACCTTCCCGTTTGGTGTGAAACACCAGACAACGAGAGAATATCATCATTTGTTTTACGTATCTTTCACTTTATCCCATAGCGACTTAGCTTCAGAAGATTGAACTTCAAGAATGTAAATATCCAGATCTTCATCTCGAAGAGCATTGAAGTTGCTTTCGAATTAAATGATAGCATCAGTTTTCTTATCAGTCTTTAAAATCATACAAATCCATGCGCCTGTCTCCTAATACCGCTGACCATTTTTACCAACACAATTGATGCATGTATGTTGTAGTTTGTTGATATTCTCAATAGTCCCTATAGTTTGTTTCCCATATTTGTCCCCCCCTTCCCCTTGTAAACATTTCGGTAAGCTCCGCGCTTGCCCAACACTCAACAATGCTCGATTTAACATAAACACATTGGTATTGATATGATCAGAAATAAACATAACTGCGTCTGTCTAACGCTAATCATGCTGTTGTTGTTGTTATTCCCTATATTTTGTTCCACATATCTGTTCCCCCTTCCCCTTGTAAACATTTCGGTAAGCTCCGCGCATGCCCAACACTCAACAATGCTCGATTTAACATAAACACATTGGTATTGATATGATCAGAAATAAACATAACTGCGTCTGTCTCTTCGTGCCGCTGACCATTTCTAACGCTAATCATGCTGTTGTTGTTGTTATTCCCTATATTTTGTTCCACATATCTGTTCCCCCTTCCCCTCGTAAACATTTCGGTAAGCTCCGCGCATGCCCACATAGTTTGCCATCCCTGATATTCTTAAACCGAACGGACACACACACACACGCACACATATTGCCATACACAAAGTCAAGAGCGCGCCCACACACGTCGATCAACACAGTTTGCGAACGGACACTACTTGTAAACAAAAGCGCACGTGTTCACACATACACGGACGGACAGACGATTTGTTTACTGTAATTTGATACTTTAATGAGTTTTTGACCATTTTAATGACTTTTGGCTAATCCTTTGTATTTTAAACCATACATCCTTATTCTACTAAGAACAATTTGTACCACCATTGTTGGCCTCAGAGTAACAATGGGCTGCATGGATTGAACTATCGGACGGACTGCACCCACGGACGATATCGGATGAGAGTTTACAGAGAGACGTTTAGCAGAGGCCTTCTTTATAGCGGACGAATTAGAATTGGAGGAGGGCGACGAATGTAACGTACAAGACGTGTAGCCTCTACTAGTCGAAGGGCGGACAGTTCCATGGAGTGTTTGGTTGGAATGGAGAAGGGTGTGGTGGTTATTGTTGCACTTCTTGCATCGTCGCACACTGAAACAATCTCTTAGAATATGTGATCGGGTCAAATAATTCTAACAGAAATTATTCTGTACCACAAATCGAATTTTCCGTCACACAAGGTAGCTTGTGGAACTCGCGACAATCTTTCAAGGAATGCCTTTGCGTGCACATTGAGCATTTCGAACCCTGTAGGCGATTAGATCCTGCCACTGGTTGATTACCGTTCTGTTTCGGTGTTTTGAGTGTGCAAGCTCCCGATGGGGAGACGCCGTAGGAATGGTCCAAGTTGACGCAGAACGCGCCCTCGCAAACTCCCTATGAGGAGAGGTGGGTCCTACTTCTTCATTGTTAGGCAGAAGTACCGGAAGGGTATCAACCGCCATTTGGGATGAAAATCCAGGATTGGGCACAACAGTTGCCGTACAATTCTCCTGATCTGGAGAGACAACCTATGCAATGCTGGGGAGAGCCACAGTTGCTGCGCTATTCTTCCGATGAGGAGAAGCAACCATCTTCTTGTCAGCCGATGAGCTGGTTTGGCAGGCTTGAAGATCCGGAGCAGACTCCTGATTAGGAACTTCGATAATATCTTTAAAATCCGAGTCTTGTGATCCTAAATGAGCCACACTGTTGTCTACAAACTCTCTCTCTCTCTCTCTTTGTTCGACATTGGGATGTTGTCATCCACAATTGGGAGGGAAGCGGCCATCGTACTCAAGTTTTCCTTATCTGCGAAAACATGGAGATAGCGCAGTGAAGAGAGAACAAATATCTATTCTTGGTCCGTCAGAATGACAAGCTTAAGTACGGGTCGTTTTAGGATACCGTTTTCCGTTTTCAAGTCCGCGACTCTAACATGACCGTCGATTCCCGGATAGACTTTTACTACGCGACCGAGTTTCCACGAAGTGGGAGATAATTGTTCATGTCGAAGAACTACTAAATCATTCGTTTGAATATCACGTTGCGGAAATCTCCACTTGTAGCGACGGTGGAGGATTTTAAATATTCATCTTTCCACCGAAGGCAGAATTGTTGAGAGCCCCTTCAATTTTCGATACCGGTTCACGATGTCCAAAGAAGATCCGTTTATCATGGGTTCTGGGGAGCAAGGATTGGAGTCCCGACAAGAAAATGTCCAGGTGTAAGCACCACCGTATCATCAAGACTATCATTCATAGGACAGAGAGGACGAGAATTTAAACAAGCTTCTATTCTTGTTAGTAGTGTTGAAAACTCTTCAAATGTAAATTTAAGATTTTTAGTCATTTTTCGAAAATGAGTTTTGAAGCTTTTGACAGCAGCTTTCCAGAATCCACCCATATGTGGAGCTCCGGCAGGGTTAAACCTTTAGGGAAGCTCCTGGTATTGAAACTTACAACGGAGTTTATTACGAATGTCATTTAATGCCAGTTTAAATTCTCGTTCTAACTCTCGAGATGCTCCAACGGAATTGGCACCATTATCCGAGAATGTAGTCTTGGGACATCCACGGCGCGAAATAAACCTAAACCTTCTAAAAATGTTTCTGTGGATAAATCGGAAGATGGTTCTAAATGAATTGCTTTCGTAGAAAAGCACACAAAAACGAAAACATAACCTTTTGTAATTTTGCAATATCGACCTGTAAAGGATTTGATATCAGATGGTCCAGTGAAATGGAAACCTGTAGTAGAGAAAGATCTGGACAAAATAGTTCTTTTCGGAGGAAGTGATACCATGATTTGGGTACATGTACGTTTTTTGCTAAAATGCATAATTTACCATGTCTTATTGTTGCTCTAATCAACGAAGTGGCACGAGGAATCCAATATTCCCGACGAAGAATGCGAAGCATTAATTGGTTTCCTCCGTGCATTGACTCTATGTGAATCTGTTCCAACAAAAGTTTTGCGAATCTACTACGGTATGGTAACAAAATTGGATGACGTTCAGATATGGAAAGAGTCGGACACTGTGCAAGGCGTCCATATAAGCGCATTACACATGTTTCATCCAGAAATGGATTTAAGTATTCCTCAACATAAAATGATTATTGAGCTAAAGCAGCCAGACGGAATTTGACTGCTTGGATTTCAGAATTAGTGGGGGTGGAACCTTCGAACTGGTATTTGCCTCGATGAACCCCCGCGTATGCCTTTTCTGATGCACCAGAAAAGACATGAAGTTCGACTTAGGAGTTCGGAGAATATTGGACATAACGAGGAATAGAAATCGAATTGACGTCAAGATAGGATTCAACGAACTTTTGCCAGTCGCATTCTGTCGAAGAGGGAAGCGAATCGTCCCAACCAATGTTGTCGAGCAGTTTAAAACAAATTTGAAAAGTCTCCATCTTAGAATAAGGAGGACTAAATCAACTGAAGAGTTGGGCCGACATAAAGAATATCGAAAGGAGAACCTTTGCATAATAAGTACAATTTGCTTGATGTAGTGGACAAGGTTTTGCTAATGTCAGAAATATTAGCTTGTGTCGACGTAGTAGAAATACCAAGACAACGTTGTAAGTTTTCAATAATGAAGGAAGCTTTAGAAGCTGGGTCAATTAAGGCACGAGCAGGGTATGTTACACCTTGATGAATTAAATTAACCACTGCTGAACCTAAAATAACATTTTTGTTGTGCGAAATGTGATACACTTGCCTATTGGCAGAGTGCGATACACCTGACGAAGTCGATGGAAGATTTGAATTAGCATTGCTAGATTGGGAAGAAAGTTGGTTTGAAATCGACCTCGAGGAAGTCGTTGATGGAACGGGAACTGCAGGATTGGACATCGCACGATGTAAAAGGCTGTGATGCCGCTTGTTGCATTTACCGCAGTTATGTTTACTTACACATTTCTTGGCCTCATGACCAATCGTAGGACAATTAATACAACAATTGAACCGTTTGATTACTGAAAAGCGACCTTCTACTGGTATTTTTTTGAATTCTGGACAAAAGCGCAAATGATGAACAGATTTCGGACAAAGAATCTGAAGGACCGCTGAGAAGAATTAACAGAAGGAGCTGTCTTCCTAAAATGAGCTCGCACCTTCTTTTCAGATTTTCTAGAGGAATCTATGCTACGAATATCTCGAAGGCATGTAAGGGTTTGAATCCGTCCCTAAGGAAATGAACCAAATCCTTCCAAGATGACAATGCCGATTTGTTCTTTGCTGTCTGTTCCCGCAATGAGACGGTGTTTTTAGGTAATCTTTGTATGCATAAGGAGACTAATATGGAATCACTATCGTTCGTAGAAACGTCGTAGATCGCCATATCCGATATGCATACATTGATTGCCCCCTCAAGATTTTTAAACCCGTAGATGACTCATTGTCAAGAAGCGGAAGATAAAAAAGTAATTTAAGTCGATTGTTAACTAATATGCGTACATTGTCATATGCCTCCTTTAAAGCTTACCAGGCTAAATCAAAACTTCTTTCGCTTCACCACTAGTTTTTTTCAACAAGTGACATAGTTTTTCAATGTTACTGTTGTTGTTACGGCTGTTGTTGATATAAATCGCCAAAAAAAGATCCCTGAATGTAGGTCAAGAAAAAAAATCACCATTAATAACATCAATATCGCAAGGCGGAAGATTTAAACTATGCATTACATTGTCATTTGAAGCAGAAACAGAAAACCTCAATTGACCTTCCCGTTTGGTGTGAAACACCAGACAACGAGAGAATATCATCATTTGTTTTACGTATCTTTCACTTTATCCCATAGCGACTTAGCTTCAGAAGATTGAACTTCAAGAATGTAAATATCCAGATCTTCATCTCGAAGAGCATTGAAGTTGCTTTCGAATTAAATGATAGCATCAGTTGATCTGATAAAATAATCAAATGTAGAAAGTGACATCTTGAATATTAAGAAAAGTTTACTGGATGAAAATCAAGTAAAACAGAAATAAAATGCTGGTAATTTTTGTAGAAAACTTTTAAATTAAGGAAAATTATTTTATTTGTTAGGGACTGCTGACAATTGCAACACCAAAACAAAGGATACTACTTTTTAAGCGAAGCTTTAAAAAGAAAACAAGTGATATAAATGAGAATAGATATAAAATACTCTTTCTCGATGTAGTGAAAATTGTATACATTTTCAATGTGTATCGAATAATACACGTTGTTTTGTTTATATGTATCGAAGAATACAGAAAATTAGATTATGTGCATCGAATAATACAAGAGAAAATTATTTGCGAAAAGAAATAATTTAAAAACCAAGAATAAATGACCAAACATCGCAATGAATCTGTAAATTTTTGATTTTTTCTTGAATTTATGACCAAATGTATGGTGCACGAACTGTAAAATGCACGCTACAAATCAAAATCGCAATCAAGAGTTAATAAAAAATAGAAATAAATGTTTAAATTATTAAAAAAATTAATACAAAATCGTTTTAGTATATAATAACGAATATTATTATGATTATATGCAAAACGACCGAATGTAGGGTGTATTCAATAACGATATATATAATTTCCAACAGAGCCGTTAAAACTTTTAAGATAAATTTAAATTTTTGAAAAGAAAATTATTTTACAATTTTGGCCCGAACAGACCTAATAAACAATTTTCACTTTTTCTAATAAACACACCTATTACACGGCGTGGTGGTTACTGACTACCTAACACAAGTCAGTCAACCACAAGCATACAGCACTGATATGTGATCGTATTGTTGTTGTTGTATTAACCACTAATATGTTGTTATTGTTACTTGAATTCTCTTTTGTGTTGAAAAAAAAAAACAAATGCACCAATCGCAACAACAAAGTAAATCACAGATGACAGCTTATTTATTTGCACCACACTTTTTATTTCTTTGTGCAAATGTGTTACAATATTCGTGAAGAGAATTATTATACACAATGAGAAACTGGCACTGTTGGAAATTACGAAGAAACGAATTACCGACGGACGGACACTTAAGCAAACGAAACGAACGACCGTAGTTAAGCACTTTTTTTGTTTTTGTTTCGAATTTAATATTTTTTTGAGAATATTTTTTATCAAACACTCGTGTAGGCTTACTAAAAAATGACGGTACGTACCTTTTGGTGATGAATATATAATTTTATGGGAGTAAATGATGATGATGAGTGTTGAGAGTTGATGATTTTGCTGGTGGTTGTTGACGATATCAAACCCTTGAATAAAGAAAATGAACCAAGTAAGTTGTTGTCGCTGGAAAGCCCTATCTTGGTTCGAAGTGACCAAACTGTTGCGGAGCAGTGTAAATAAAATAAAAAGGGAAAAAAACACTAGTAATTAATATTTTTAAAATTAAAAAATTTGCGGTTTTATTTATGGTTTTATATTAGCCGAAAAACTAATATATAATTTACCTTTGTTGTACAATGGTGTTGCAGCGTTGTTGATTGGACGAAGATCCGAAAAACAAGTAAAGAGAAAAGGCAACGAGAAAGCTAAGATGCCTCAAGAGCCGCACAAATTGACAGATAATACTCGTTAGAATTTGCCATCGCTAACTTTGAACGAAAGTTCAAAGTTGAATAAAATGGTATGATGGCAAATAATTAGAAATAATGACGAGTTGCATTTTAGGTTTATAATTTAATTGTAAATTAAGCAACATGTTTAAAGCTCCAAATACAGAATTTTACACTATTCCTTAGAAAGTTAGGCTAAAATCGTAAAAATACAGAATATGGAGAGATACAATTTTATGGGTGCTAAACGAAAACGTTGACCGATATAGCTCATCTTCGATCTAGACCTGACTGAAAAAATACAGCTCTATGCTAAATGTTATTACTATCACATGCCGTTTGGATTTTAGCCTGATTACAAACGAAGGAGATACAGACGACGGTTAAATCGACTCATTCTCATATATAGATATAATGAAATGAATCATTTTGCTACTACAAATTCACTTCATTTTATATCTAAGCATCCTAATTTTTCTATTTATTGTATTTATTAATTTGAACGTTCATAAGTGTTTGACAGTTTGTGTAAAAATTTCCCAGTGCCACTTGGAATTTCATGGGACGTTTTTCCTACATATAAAGCCTCCCAAAATTAATTAAACATTATTTAATTCATTAACACTAGGACCATATCGACGTTATCCATTAAGTAATACCATAGATAGCAGAAGATTCTTGGAAAATTCTTTCTTTCGTAGTCCGCATGTCTATGTCTTGTGTTAAAGCTGGTTCGAATTTGAATTAATGTAATTGCATGGTAACCGATATTTTCAAGTGATTTTTTGAATACACTGTAATTTACAATTCTTAAAGGCCCTAAACTGGTAAATATAGTCTTGATGGTTTGTTTTTCTACAAATATGTAGAAAACCTTTATTGAACATTATAAACGATCCGCCTTCGTTGTATGTGCAAACCATGGGTAAATAATTGTTATGGATGTGAATCAGCATTGCATTGTAGCATTGTATGGCTACAACTTTGTTTTTTAATCCAACTCATACTTAGATTCTCATTCATTGTTCAAAAGTGAAATGAAGAGTGAACTCTTGTTCAATTATTTTATGAGTTCAAGTTAACACCGAAACAAAACTGATTTTCTCTGATGTTTGCAAAGAAGTTATTTAAATTTTCACACATTGCACATTAGGAATATTGGACTATATTGTAATCAGTCTTAATAGAATTTACTAAGCAATACGATTCAATTAAGCATAATAATTAGTGTAAATGACATTTCATAGTAACATAACTCCCACAGTCCACCCATATGGAAAGGGCCAGCCGACCGGTGATAATGTGACCTCAAATGGTCCTGTGAAATCCACGCCCGTTGTAAATGCGCTAAGATAATTAAAGGAAAGAAATAAATAAAAACATTTTTTTTAGATTTCCATTCAAATAAAAGCAGTCGCTTTTAGGCGTAAACATTAGGCGTCCACCTTGCAGCATTATGAATGTTGTAGTATAAGTATGTATTGTAACATGTATATACTATATAATGAACAAGGAGGTGCAGTGTTTTGTGAGAAATTCAAATTTATTTTGGTAAAGTTCATGTTTTCAAAAATTCGGATTTTTACTATGTTCTATTAATTCTAGCAGACTCCAGACAATCGCCACCTTCGAATACACATCCGGGCCCAGCACCAACGCAACCCGACTTTGTCGAAAAAAGTAGGGATCTACTAAAGGCAATCCAAGGAATGCCTCCTTGACCCCTTCATTGACTTGCCACTAAAGAGATGCTTTGAGTGACATCATAAACGGACGTGACCGTCATTCGGCAAAGCCGAATTCCATCTAGGTCGGAAGTGGGTAATTTCAATTGGGTATCATTGTCGCACAAATGAGACTCTGTATTGAGCAAGTATTAAGAATCGCTTGGACTGGAAAAGTCGGTCCGACACAAGGTCGCCACCGATTGTAAAGGCAGTATACAAACGGAATATCAGATGAATAACAGAAGGATCGGACGAACGAATTTCGGATCTAGTACTCGGACCAGACATAGAGCTTGAGTACGGACGAGACCTTGTATGCTGGCGCAAACGGAACATGGGTTGATAACCTCGACCAAAATCCTTTCTATTATCATGCAGCAAAGCATGATGGTCCCCACCGCATTTGTAGCAGCTTTTGGTGCTATGGCAATTACGCGCTTGGTGCCATTTGCCAAGACAACGCGTACAATGTCATGCTGGACCACAAGATTGAAACGCAAGTGATATAAATGAGAATAGATATAAAATACTCTTTCTCGATGTAGTGAAAATTGTATACATTTTCAATGTGTATCGAATAATACACGTTGTTTTGTTTATATGTATCGAAGAATACAGAAAATTAGATTATGTGCATCGAATAATACAAGAGAAAATTATTTGCGAAAAGAAATAATTTAAAAACCAAGAATAAATGACCAAACATCGCAATGAATCTGTAAATTTTTGATTTTTTCTTGAATTTATGACCAAATGTATGGTGCACGAACTGTAAAATGCACGCTACAAATCAAAATCGCAATCAAGAGTTAATAAAAAATAGAAATAAATGTTTAAATTATTAAAAAAATAAATACAAAATCGTTTTAGTATATATAATAACGAATATTATTATGATTATATGCAAAACGACCGAATGTAGGGTGTATTCAATAACGATATATATAATTTCCAACAGAGCCGTTAAAACTTTTAAGATAAATTTAAATTTTTGAAAAGAAAATTATTTTACAATTTTGGCCCGAACAGACCTAATAAACAATTTTCACTTTTTCTAATAAACACACCTATTACACGGCGTGGTGGTTACTGACTACCTAACACAAGTCAGTCAACCACAAGCATACAGCACTGATATGTGATCGTATTGTTGTTGTTGTATTAACCACTAATATATTGTTATTGTTACTTGAATTCTTTTTTGTGTTGAAAAAAAAAACAAAAAGCACCAATCGCAACAACAAAGTAAACCACAGATGACAGCTTATTTATTTGCACCACACTTTTTATTTCTTTGTGCAAATGTGTACAATATTCGTGAAGAGAATTATTACACACAATGAGAAACTGGCACTGTTGGAAATTACGAAGAAACGAATTACCGACGGACGGACACTTAAGCAAACGAAACGAACGACCGTAGCTAAGCACTTTTTTTTGTTTTTGTTTCGAATTTAAAATTTTTTTGAGAATATTTCTTATCAAACACTCGTGTAGGCTTACTAAAAAATGACGGTACGTACCTTTTGGTGATGAATAGATAATTTTATGGGAGTAAATGATGATGATGAGTGTTGAGAGTTGATGATTTTGCTGGTGGTTGTTGACGGTATCAAACCCTTGAATAAAGAAAATGAACCAAGTAAGTTGTTGTCGCTGGAAAGCCCTATCTTGGTTCGAAGTGACCAAACTGTTGCGGAGCAGTGTAAATAAAATAAAAAGGGAAAAAAACACTAGTAATTAATATTTTTAAAATTAAAAAATTTGCGGTTTTATTTATGATTTTATATTAGCCGAAAAACTAATATATAATTTACCTTTGTTGTACAATGGTGTTACAGCGTTGTTGATTGGACGAAGATCCGAAAAACAAGTAAAGAGAAAAGGCAACGATAAAGTTAAGATGCCTCAAGAGCCGCACAAATTGACAGATAATACTCGTTAGAATTTGCCATCGCTAACTTTGAACGAAAGTTCAAAGTTGAATAAAATGGTATGATGGCAAATAATTAGAAATAATGACGAGTTGCATTTTAGGTTTATAATTTAATTGTAAATTAAGCAACATGTTTAAAGCTCCAAATACAGAATTTTACACTATTCCTTAGAAAGTTAGGCTAAAATCGTAAAAATACAGAATATGGAGAGATACAATTTTATGGGTGCTAAACGAAAACGTTGACCGATATAGCTCATCTTCGATCTAGACCTGACTGAAAAAATACAGCTCTATGCTAAATGTTATTACTATCACATGCCGTTTGGATTTTAGACTGATTACAAAGGAAGGAGATACAGACGACGGTTAAATCGACTCATTCTCATATATAGATATAATGAAATGAATCATTTTGCTACTACAAATTCACTTCATTTTATATCTAAGCATCCTAATTTTTCTATTTATTGTATTTATTAATTTGAACGTTCATAAGTGTTTGACAGTTTGTGTAAAAATTTCCCAGTGCCACTTGGAATTTCATGGGACGTTTTTCCTACATATAAAGCCTCCCAAAATTAATTAAACATTATTTAATTCATTAACACTAGGACCATATCGACGTTATCCATTAAGTAATACAATAGATAGCAGAAGATTCTTGGAAAATTCTTTCTTTCGTAGTCCGCATGTCTATGTCTTGTGTTAAAGCTGGTTCGAATTTGAATTAATGTAATTGCATGGTAACCGATATTTTCAAGTGATTTTTTGAATACACTGTAATTTACAATTCTTAAAGGCCCTAAACTGGTAAATATAGTCTTGATGGTTTGTTTTTCTACAAATATGTAGAAAACCTTTATTGAACATTATAAACGATCCGCCTTCGTTGTATGTGCAAACCATGGGTAAATAATTGTTATGGATGTGAATCAGCATTGCATTGTAGCATTGTATGGCTACAACTTTGTTTTTTAATCCAACTCATACTTAGATTCTCATTCATTGTTCAAAAGTGAAATGAAGAATGAACTCTTGTTCAATTATTTTATGAGTTCAAGTTAACACCGAAACAAAACTGATTTTCTCTTTAGCATTATTGGAATGTTTGCAAAGAAGTTATTTAAATTTTCACACATTGCACATTAGGAATATTGGACTATATTGTAATCAGTCTTAATAGAATTTACTAAGCAATACGATTCAATTAAGCATAATAATTAGTGTAAATGACATTTCATAGTAACATAACTCCCACAGTCCACCCATATGGAAAGGGCCAGCCGACCGGTGATAATGTGACCTCAAATGGTCCTGTGAAATCCACGCCCGTTGTAAATGCGCTAAGATAATTAAAGGAAAGAAATAAATAAAAACATTTTTTTTAGATTTCCATTCAAATAAAAGCAGTCGCTTTTAGGCGTAAACATTAGGCGTCCACCTTGCAGCATTATGAATGTTGTAGTATAAGTATGTATTGTAACATGTATATACTATATAATGAACAAGGAGGTGCAGTGTTTTGTGAGAAATTCAAATTTATTTTGGTAAAGTTCATGTTTTCAAAAATTCGGATTTTTACTATGTTCTATTAATTCTAGCAGACTCCAGACAATCGCCACCTTCGAATACACATCCGGGCCCAGCACCAACGCAACCCGACTTTGTCGAAAAAAGTAGGGATCTACTAAAAGCAATCCAAGGAATGCCTCCTTGATCCCTTCATTGACTTGCCACTAAAGAGATGCTTTGAGTGACATCATAAACGGACGTGACCGTCATTCGGCAAAGCCGAATTCCATGTAGGTCGGAAGTGGGTAATTTCAATTGGGTATCATTGTCCACAAATGAGACTCTGTATTGAGCAAGTATTCAGAATCGCTTGGACTGGAAAAGTCGGTCCGACACAAGGTCGCCACCGATTGTAAAGGCAGTATACAAACGGAATATCAGATGAATAACAGAAGGATCGGACGAACGAATTTCGGATCTAGTACTCGGACCAGACATAGAGCTTGAGTACGGACGAGACCTTGTATGCTGGCGCAAACGGAACATGGGTTGATAACCTCGACCAAAATCCTTTCTATTATCATGCAGCAAAGCATGATGGTCCCCACCGCATTTGTAGCAGCTTTTGGTGCTATGGCAATTACGCGCTTGGTGCCATTTGCCAAGACAACGCGTACAATGTCATGCTGGACCACAACATTGAAACGCGATTCCAGCGTCATTTCTAAAAATTGTTTGCAGGTGCTCAGCGAGTGCTTGCGCCTACAAACCCGAAAACTATATTTATGTGGGTATCCGAATCGACCGCAGTAACGGTCGTACTCCCCAATTCTACAAAACGAGCGGTCACGATTGAATCTACAGCTATGGATTCCGATCTGTTATGAACGAGTTGTCGACCCGCTAAACCCGCAGAGACGGATTCCATATTCAAATGCCGTTCGTTTCGGATTCAGGGTTATTGATATTTAAATCCGCAGTGACAGATTTCGATTAAGTGGCAGCATGATTATCGGATCCGCAGAGACGGATTCCGATTAAGTGAGTGTCACTGCAGCCATTGGCTTCACTAAATCATCCAATTCCTCCGAAGTAGTCCTCTGTTTTTTGTCGGCCCTATCCAGATGGTTATCAATTGCCGTAACGAGATCCATGTTGTACATATTAGAGCAATCCATTTTCTAAGAAAAAATTGCGATTTTAAAGGTAATTCGAGGTTGAGTGGTCGGTCAAAGCGACACGTTTAGATATGGGCCGCTTTACAACGACAATTCGAGCATGACCATCAATACCCGGGTAAATATTTTCTACTCGGCCTAACTTCCAAGATGTCGGTGGAAGTTGTTCATGACGAATATCTACGAGATCGTCTTTTTGGATTTCGCGTTCGGGAAATTTCCACTTATAGCGCATGTGCAAGCTTTTTAAATATTCATCTTTCCATCTAAGGCAAAACAAATGAGCAAGGGTCTGTACTTTTCGAAACCTCTTCACGAGCAATAAAGGTTCGTTAGATACTACAGGCTCAGAAGGAGCGAGTAATGGAGCGCCAATTAAAAAATGACCTGGTGTCAAAGCTACTAGTTCATCAGAAACCGGACATAGAGGACGCGAATTCAAACAAGCCTCTATTCTGGCCAGAACGGTTGTCAATTCCCGAACATTTCGAACTTGTCTTCGAAAGTGTTGCTTGAAACTTTTCACTCCAGCTTCCCAGAGTCCACCCATATGTGGAGCACCCGCTGGAATGAAATGCCAATTGAGGCCATGAGTTGCAAATATATTACAGCCCCATTCGCAACTATTCCGAATGAATTCTCGAAAATTCCGACGTAGCTCACGGGAAGCACCCACGAAATTCGTACCGTTGTCCCAAAATATCAAGCTAGGACAACACACAAACATATCCCTTTGCAATCTTATACGCACGGCTAATAAATGACTTGATCTCAAATGGACCGGCGAAGTCGACCCCAGTTGTTGTGAACGATCAATCAATTGTTCTTTCAGGTGGAAGCGCCGCCATTATTTGGCTGCAATGTCGTTTCTTCTCCAAGATACATACTTTACAATTATGAACCACCGAGCGAATCAAAATTTTTACTCGAGGAATTCAATATTCCATCTTTAGCGTACTAAGCATAGGCTGAACGTCTCCATGAACACATTTTATGTGGATGTATTTGACCAAAAATTTCGCGAACCTACTTCTATAGGGGAGAATTATGGGATGGCGTTCCGAATATGAAATGCAGGGCGCACGTACAAGACGACCATTAATTCTTATGACACCATTTTCGTCAACAAAAGGATTGAGGGGAACGAGGGAACTGTTTTTAGAAATGGGTTCCATGTCGATTAGTTTTTAATAGTCTTCAGCGAAATGAAGCTTTTGAGTTGTAATTACGCGGTGAGTACGACCCTCTATTAATTCTTCAGCAGAAATCCGAGAGTTTGTGCGAAGTCCCTTTTCAAATGTGAAATACCTTTCGAGAATATCTTCGAAGCAAGGAGGAAAGAATGAAAAATGACACTGAACAGACCGCTTTTCAATGTCAGTCCCAAGCGGAGCCAGGTCTCGACTTCCCAGGTCTGCTGGATTATCTTTCGACCAAATGTGATACCAATTATGATTCCCAACATTTTCCTTATTTCTACATAATCAATTAGCTACGAATATGGTACAAGTGGAAGAAGTTTTTCTTAGCCACGACAACACAATAATGGAATCCGTCCAACAATAAACATGCCGAAATTCTAAATCGATCTCTTTGACGATAATTTTTAAAAGTTTATAGGCTAATACTGCTCCGCAAAGTTCAAGACGAGGGAGAGAAATAGATTTCAATGGAGCCACTTTTGTCTTACTTGATAAGAAATGCACGAACACATTTTTATATGGAGACTCGATTCTTATATATGCTTACACGGCGTATGCCATAACAGAGCCATAAGAAAAGACGTGTAATTCAGCCGAATATTCAGCGGAATACCGAAGCCAACGAGGTATTTTTATCAAGTTTTGAGCCACTAGCTTCCTCAAACGACAAAACTTGAGCATTAACCAAATGCTCTGGAGGAAAACAATCCAAAATTGACTTGTCATTGGCTGTCCACTTTCTCAATTCAAACTTAGCCGAAGAAAGTGCTCCGATCAACTGGTCCCTAGCATTAAAAGCGGTCTCCAGGTCATGTGTTCCGACCAAAACGTCATCTACGTATCTATGTATTTTGTATTTTGGCTGCGAGCGGATATTCAGACTCAGTATCGTCAGCGAGTTGTAGAAGCGTCCGGATTGCTAAATAAGGCATACAATTAAGGCCGAAAGTCACCGTTTGCAATTCGTAGTCGAGAATGGGTTTGGTTGGCGAGTCCCGATAAAGAATACTTTGAAGCGGTATTTGTTTAGGGTCTACACGTATTTGCGTAATGTCTGAATTGAACACGAACCTATAAACTCGCCAACAAGGTAATAAAAATACTAGGTCGAGTTGCAGAGAGGGTCCTACATATAACATGTCGTTCAGACTAATACCGGTCGATGTTTTATTGTAGGCGTTACAAACAGCTCGCAATTGTGTAGTTTTTTTTCCAAGATTAATTACCGCGTGATGAGGCAAATAACACGAACTATAATTATTACAGGTTGGAATGTCTGTTGGCTTCATGTGGCCTAGTTCCAAATACTCGATCAAGACCTTATCATACATTGCTTTCACATCGGTTTTTTTAGATACCGACGATTCATTTGTGCTCTGAAAATAGAAGAGACAGTGACCATGACAAGCTTCCAGAAATGGACGGTAACACCAGCGCACAAGTTTCTAAGTTGACCGATGGATCCAAAGGGCTTCCAGTCTTCACAATTCACCCCAGAGATAACAGCATTCATTGAACCTATTTGAAGTTTCAACCTATTTTGCAAATGTTCAGTTAGAAAAGAAGATTCGGAAGCAGGGTCTATTAAAGTCCTAGTTGAATACGACATACCATTGCAGTTCCTAAAAGGACTGATTTATTTTGAGAGGCGTGGAATACTTGTCGAGAAACACACGCCGAGGATGTGGAGGGACGAGATTAATTGGCTGGTGCGAGAAGTGATGGATTGGTTGGATTCTGGCTAACCGAAGAAACAGGTGGACTTGACCTTCTAGGGGAAGAATCATTACGATGTAGCAAGGTGTGATAACTCCGCTTACATTTCGAACACCGATGCTGACTAATACAAATTTTTACCTCATGTCCCTTACGCAAGCAATTCACACATGACCTACGACGTTTCACAATAGAAAACCTAGCCGGGGGACATATTTTTGAATCGAGGACAATCAGATAGCACGTGGGAAATTTGGGGACACAGGAAACAATAACTATTCTGCGAAGGATTAGAAGAGCGAGAAGAATTCGTATTAGTCATATGACTTCGAAGTTTTTTAACATTAGACTTTGTGGACTGATCATTTCCTCTCATACCATGTAGACACATCAGTGTCTGAATTCGTTCCGACAAAAAGCTATCTAGGTCTTTCCACAACGAAATAGAAGACTTATCTCTAACACTCTGCTCCCATAAGGTTTGTGTAATTTTAGGGAGCCTTTGTAAACAGATGAAGCCCGTAAACGGATCCCAATTATCCGTACGAACGTCGTAAATGTACATTGCAGACAAACAGCCATTAATACCACGCTGGATTTGTTTAAGGCCCGAACAAGTCGCAGTTTCAAGTACCGAGAGAGAACAATGTCTTGAACTGACTATGAATCAACAAACGCGGATTATCGTAAGTAGATTTCAACACGTCCCACGCTAGGCCAAAACTGCGGTTAGTTAAGGGGAGTTAAGCAAAAATTTCACGAGCGTTAAGTGACAAAGACGCTCGATATTTAAAACAGAATCTCTGCCCTGGGCTTCCTTTGAAATTACTGACGGGGTCTAGTCATCCTTAGAAATATCAAAAGGATCCTGATTTAAAGAAACCACTGAACTAAAAGCAGAGCTCAATGACAATTTTCGAGATGGCCAGAATTTATGCAAAATTTTATTAATGAGCGCAACACACTCCATATATAAGTCGTGAACAACCTCATATTTTCCATCGACCACCACAATGCCTTCAGCAGTAGTATCCTCAGCAGTTGATAAATAGTCAAGAAATTTTGCAAAATAAATTTCTAATTTGACCCATTTTTTATTCAAATACGTATTTTTTTCTTCTAAAATGAGAACATCTAAATCTTCTTCTTTCGCGCCTTTTATTTTAGCACAAAACTTGACCATTTTGTCTGACATTCTAGTGAAATTATTAAGAGGATTTAGAGCCATGATGCTGCGAATAATATAAATTCACACGAAACCCAAATAAACCAATGAAAATATCCAAAAATGCTTTTGATATAACAAACAAAAATTAATATTCCAATGAACGAAACGATAAATTCTTTTAAGTCTTGGAATAACATAACTTTCTTTACAAAAAATCCGAAAATTCTATTAGAAAATCGAAAAATCTGCCAAAGAAGTTAAAAATTCGATTAGAAAACTTAAAAATCTGCAAACAATTGAAATTCACCACCAAACATTTCAAGAATTCGATTAATAAATCGAAAAAAAGTTCGAAAATTCGACAAGAAAATTTAAAAGACAAACAACTAATTCCGAAAAACCAGCAAGTGATTCAAAAAAAAAAATTTCAAGAAATACGAAAAAAGACCACCAAATTAGACGAAAAATTGCAAAAACTTGCACAACAAATTTATTTCCCTTTAAAAAAGCGGCAAATATCCACAAAAATATATATAAAAACCAAAAAAAAATCACGAAATATTTAAAACAATATTATATAAAAAAGGTAATAATTGCAAGACTATTCGATAAAATATATAGAAATAATTATTATTCCAACTATTTTTAATAAAAACGGCAATCTTTTGCTATTTTTATGTCCAAATACAATAAAAATAATAATTTTTACAAACCAAATAAAAATTCTATAAATGCGGACTGTAGGGTACACTATAATTTAAAATGCCAAAAATTACCTTTAAATGTAATTATACACACGCCACAATTCAATTAGCAAAAAATATTTTCTTTGTTACCAACGTGTTGACTAGCCACTATCGACCAACCCGATTAGTGTAGGGTACAGGCACACAAAAGAAACCCGAAAAGTAAAAATATCAATTTCGAAAGTATATATGTGAGGCACGTGTGTATATGCTGTGTGATGACGAGACGATTGACCGCTCAACGTAAATATGTCACACGTGTATGTATGGCAATATAATTATTTATTATTGAACAGCAAAATAGAAGGAATATTGCAAGCAATGATTTTAGCAATTTGATGGTGATTTTTATACCCTCCACCATAGTATGGATGGTATATTAAGTTTGTCATTCCGTTTGTAACACCTTGCAATATACATTTTAGACCCCACAAAATATATGTATTGTTGATCAGCATAAAATTCTATTCCGATTTATAAATGTCCGTCCGTCTGTGGAAATAACTCTAGCTTCCGAACGAAATGAAAAAGCGACAAATATCCACAACAATATATATAAAAAACAAAAAACAAAAAAAAAAGAAATATTTAAAACAATATTATATAAACAAGGTAATAATGGCAAGACTATTCGATAAAATATATAGAAATAATTATTTTTGCAACTATTTTTAATAAAAACGGCAAAAGATTACTATTTTATGTCCAAATACAATAAAAAATATAATTTTTACAAACCAAATAAAAACTCTATAAATGCGGACTGTAGGGTATACGATAATTTAAAATGTCCAAAATTACCTTTAAATGTAATTACACACACGCCACAATTCAATTAGCAAAAAATATTTTCTTTTCGTTTGTAACACCTCGCAATATACATTTTAGACCCCAGCATAAAATTCTATATGTCTTCAGTATTTTGAAGATTTCAGCGGCAATATTCATCAGAATTTATTCAAATTTGGTATTTGATGTTTGTAATGGGTGCTTCAGGCTAGGACAGGAGATTGTCTGTGCAGGTCAACGTCTTCGTATGGGCCCCATATAACGGTACCTCCCGATATTCGGTATTTTGATGATTTTAGCGACATTATTTACCGGAATTGTTTTAAACTAGGTATGCGAAGAAAATGGGCCATGTAGGTCCACGTCTTCGTATAGCCCCCATATAACGGTAGCTCTCAATATTGGGTATTTTGATGATTTTAGAGACATTATTTACCGGAACTCTTTCAAATTTAAAATTTGGAGTTCGTAACAGCCTAATACAGCCTTGACCGAAATTATTTATATTCGGTATTTTGATGATTTTAGCTACATTATAAACAGTTTTTTTTTTAAGTTTCGCATTTGAATATTGTAATAGCTTGTGACAAAAGTTGCCTATGAAGGTCCACGTCATCGTATAGACCCTAATATACGGCTACATTCTATATTTTTAAGATTTTAACAGAATTTTTAACGGATTTTATTTTTTTTTTCGGCCCGGGCCAACTTACAGCTTTTTTATTTGTTTTTAGAATTTCCATTTTCACTATACTTAACTTACTTAGAACTCTTCGTAAGCTTTCAGTATGCACCTTTCAAACCCCGTTTCGTACATCACTATGCTAATAACGACCAAAACTGTATGCACACTTCTAAGAACAATGGTACACAATTGACTAGCTTTTTGTACTTTTCGCGTTTTTTTAGTACAATATTTTTCGTGCATCATTTTATCGTAGTGGAAACTACATCCAAAAATTCATACCGCTAATCCGCGTAATCGCACTAAACCAATTGTACTTTTTGTGTTTTCCGAATTACTAAATCTTTCACCGCACAGGTTTTTTTTACAATAGCAAACCAAATGGTGCGTTGTTTCTATTTATAAAGTTTCCCAAAATTATTTAAGTTGATTTGTATAATGGGAAACATAGACTTATGTCACACTAGAATCATATCAGAATTATTCAACAAGTATTGCTGTGTAATAGGTTTAAATCTAGAGATTCTGGAAATCCGGAATCCATAAACTGCATTTTAAGTTGTTCCATCAGAAAATTTGACTTAAAATGTCAAAATACAGAATATTGGGAAGCACTTTTATATAGGCGTATAGGTATAACATGTAATGAGCTCTTAATACAGAATTTTAAACTGTTGTGTTAGAAAGTGCGGCTGAAATGGTCAAAATATCGACTATCGACATATACATTTATATGGGGGCTATGCGAAAAAGTAGACCTTTATGAATAATATTATGCCAGAAGTGGTAGATCGCAATACAACCTCTAAGTACCGAATTTCAAAAAAATTAAAAAAAAAAAATAAATTCCTAATAATGGCATAGCATACAAAATAAAGTCTAAATACCAAACTTAACTATTGAGCTAGAAAGTGTTTGGAGGTACATTATACGGATATATAACGATTAATTTCTGCCATAGGCGGTCGACACCAATATAAAATCCCAATTAAGGAGTTTTATACTATTACATTAGAAAGTGAGGCTATAATCGTAAACATACCGAATATGGGTAGGTACTGTTTTAAGGGGGCTAAACGAAAACGTTGACAGACATAGCTCATTTTCGATCTAGACCTGACTAAAAAAAGAATACTCTATGCTAAATGTTATTACTCTCACATGCTGTTGGGATTTTAGCATTGATTACAAAAGACGGAAAGACAGACAGATGGGTAATCCGCACCCGTTATGGTGAAAGTGCATAGAACCACGGTAGGTTCAGGGAGCAATACCGCCATTATCTGTTGACAGCTCCGTTTATTTCCCAAATGCAGATATTACATTAACGAATAACAGTATGAATAAGCGTTTTCACTCGTGGACCTAATACTCGATGCCCAGAATACGAAGCATCAGCTGATTTCCAACTTGAATAGAAATTAGATGAGCATTTTTCACACGAAGAGGTGTATATAGACTAGCATAGCAGAGTTATGGGGTGTTTGTCAGAGTTTGTCAATGCTGGAGATCGTACTAATTAACTGATTCAGTGATGGGAAGGAACTATAAGGCGAGAGCGATCTCTTCTTTAAAATACACTCATAAACCTAAATAAAGTTTCTTAGCAAAGATCCAAGTCCTTATCTTAATATATATTATTTTCTGAAGACCAACAACCTTACTTGCATAGAAACATTGATACTTACGGACTTGGATAATAAAGGGAACATACTCTAATGCCTTGTCATGTGATTCAAAATCATCTAAAAGCTCAACATAACTTGAAAAATCTGTACACTCCTGCCGTGGCTTATAATCTTTCCTTAAAGTGAACAATCCAACATCTTTCGCTAAGAAAAATCCAAGGACAACCAATTTGACCCAAGCCACCAAGGGAAACAGGGTTGCATTTGTTGAGGTAAATGCCACGACTACCTAAACTGACGGTCTTATCCTCATATATGATATGGTGATATTTGCCGACATAAGTATTCTCTTGTATACGACATACACTGTTTGCAACGAATGTAGCTCTGGTAGAGTGGAGCTTTCGCAGCACAAAAGGACAATGGTAGAATCTGTCCAATGATTAACATGTCCACATTTACCTCGATTTCGTTAACCAGTTATTTAATAAGATCTGATGACAAGACTGGGCCACAAAATTCTAGACAGGGCAACGAAGTAGATTTAAGCGGGGCAGCCCTAGTCTTAGAGAATGATAAATTGACATTTATGGTACCAGTGGATGATATAGTTCGAATATAAAATATGTCTGTGTAAGTTTTTTTTTCCGATGCTTCGAAGAACTCATGAAATTCGACACGGTTTCCATTCGGTATTGGATCGAACGAGAAATACGAGTAGAATTAACTACCGTGTAGCATTCTATGAATTTATTTTTAAGCCGTATTGGTAGTTTGTGGAAGCGATTCATCCCAATTTATATTATGTAACCAAATTTTTTGCATAATAATTTTGGCAACAATGGTTACCGAAGACAACCAATCTACTTAATCGAAGAGTTTAACAATTGTAAAAATTAAAAACTTGTGCACAGACGAGAACTTTATCGACATCACCGTGTTTTGAGGTTAGAGTGGCTGTTTAAATAAGAATTGCTTTTTAAAATGGTTATACAGTCAGCCTTTCATTAAAAAGCACAAAACCGTTAACATTTGTCTGTTCCTAAGTCCTTGTTGTAGCTGTAGACATAGATGTCAACGAAGATTTGAAAAACTTTTAGACATCTAAATGTAAACACACATACCATACAATTGAGTATCGATCGATCGAGACCTTTGAATTACAAGCTAACAATCGCGTTTTATTGTAAGCTAAGTACCAACCAAAATATAATATCGTTTACCACACCAGCAAATAAACGGCAATTGGCCAAACACTTTCTATCTTTGGACGGCCACACGCCAATTGGAAGCCAATTGAGCTTCGCTCTCCAACTAGCATCGGTACGTATAGTGGGCAATAATAACAGGTATTTCGTTTGACTGTGGCCGTCATAACAACAAGTCGCTTATTCCCTTTTCTCGCAATCGGTCAAAGTCCATTTGGGGACAGAACAGTGGGAATAATAAAATCAAAACAAAATTAGTAATTTTGCTTTTCCGTTTTAACGCCAGTAACAAAGGTACATTTCACAGCCTATTGGTGGCAGCATATTCGTTTAATACACACACGTACGTATTGTCATTAATTTATGCATCGTAGCTTTGTCGTTCTGTATTTTCGGCAGTCATTTGATTGCATACATACAAAATCATCAACGCATAATTGTTTCGTGTGGAGAATTCCGTTTTGTGTCATGTCCGTTTTTATTGCACAGTCTCCCGCCACTATATTATATATACAGTGTCTGGTCATTAATTTAGTTATGTTATATAATTTATAGTTAACATATATAATTACTTTAGGGGAGTATTTTAAAAATGTTTTTAGATATTTTGGCTTCTTGTGCACGCTACAATTCGAAGTTTTCAATGTGTAGGATGCTTCTCTTAGATATAGTAAAAAGTAAATTCTGTTCATTTGAAATGCTTTTTAACTCTCAGTAATAATTAATGATTTTGATTTTTAATTGTGGTACGCTGTAATCGGTAACCTTTAATAAATTTAACAATTCTCTTGTTACAATAAGACTATTCTCTGCATTTCGTTGCAAAATAACTGGTATATCGCCTTATTATGCTGCAATCGGTTGTTGTTGTAGCAGTAGAATATGTAAGTGTTTGTGTTCCGCTAATCTTGTTCCAGCTCCAGGTTTAATAATTCGGCCACTTTAATGGGCCATAGCCAAAGACCTTCTGGAGTGAGTAGGGTAGGTTTGGCTGTGCAATTAAAGACGTGCAGCGTATTGTGCGAGCCTGTAACACTCGCCGGACAGGCATCAGGCAAATCTTCATCAATTCGTGCCCAATACGAATTGAGACGACTACTCCATCCTGAACGTAATTGCGCCAAAACTACCCTGGTTTGTCTTTGCCAAAACTACCCTGGTTACGTTCTTCAGCTGCAATAGTTGGGGCTGGACTCCGAGGACGGCATTCATTTTATAGCTGTTAAAAGCGTCCGCGAGTGCATCGGTATGAATGCCACTCAATGCCTGATAGCCTTTTTGACCTAGAGGTTCTACCTTGTAGCGTTGGACCTCCCTCTCTAGATCATGTATGTCCTTCCTGACACGCCTGGACGGGGGAGATTTATCCACCATATGTCATCGACCACTGGGCCCGACGCCATGATCCGCATACGTTACGATCTCTATGCCATCTGGAGGGTGAGGAATCCCGGAAAGGTAGAAGTTAAACAGTTCCGGAGATATCACCCCACCTTGGGGAACTCCCTGTTTCACTCTACGGGCTTTGGACTTCTTGTTCCGGAATTCCACGTACGACTGGCGTCCACACATATAGTTGATTATCCATCGTTGCAAACTTGGCTGGAGGGTGGATCTCTGCACGTCCTCAAACAATGCGGTATGATTGACTATATCAAATGCCTATGATAGGTCAAGGGCTACCAACACTGTTCTGACACACAGCTTGTTCTGGTTCAGTCCTCCACTAATATCAGTGGAAATGGCGTGTAATGCTGTTGTGGTACTATGTTGTGGACGGAATCTTCTGATGCTTCCTCTAATGCTGGGGAGGAATAAAGCCTCAAGAGTCTGGGCTACTGGCGACAAAAGCGAAATCGGCCTGTACGATTCGCCTTTACTGGCATCCATGCCTGGCATCAGTAGCGGGACCACGCGTCCCATTTTCCAGGTTTCGGACACTATGTTGGTGGCTTGCTACAAATTGAGAACTTTCGTTATATACTCGACTCCCGGCGTATCCAGCTGTTTCAACATCACCATTGAGATTCCGTCCAGCCCAACGCTTTGGATGACTTAGCGTTACGTATGACATTTGCAACATCACCCATCGTATACTATGGTGGTTCCTCCTCGGCGGAAAGAAATCTGGTGCGACGTAGTACTCTTCGCTTCGCTCTGTCGCTCTTGGGGTGCTCAAAAAATTGTCGGTTAAAATACTCCGCGCACTTCTTCGGATTCGCCACCGTTACGTCGTTAAAAGTAACTGAGGTCCTATCATCCGCTTTTCCAGGGTTCGAGAGCGACTTAACCGTTACCCAAAGCTTACTCATATCGGTTCCAATGTTGCAGCACTTCAGATGGTCTAGCCACTTTTTCCTCTTATGCCCCCGTACCAACCGGTTGACTTCCACTGTCAAATCACTGATTCTAGGATCAGTAGGGTTGGTACGACGGAGATTATCATAGTTTGCTAATCCCGCTCCCTCCGCTGGGAAGTTTGGTCTTATCTCGGGTATTCGACCAGAAGGTATATAGCGAGCGGCTGCAGCTTTGATAATGTTTCGGAAAATCCTTTCTGCTACCCGAACATCAGAAGGGTTGGGCAGTTCTCTGAAGCGGCGGTTGGTGAATTCTCTGAAATCTGGTCAGTGAGCTTTCCCTTGGTTAAATAAGTGCGGCGTTAAGATGTTATGAAATCGACGATTATAGGGAGATGGTCTGGGCCAAGAGAAATGACGGGTTGCCAAGTCAACTCATTTATCAGACCGGAGGAACCAATGGTTAAGTCTGAAAGTCAGAAAACTTAGTCTATCCAACTAGTGGTGAGACTCGATTAAATGTCTCGAAGTTCCCTTCAACTCATCAGGGTTTCGATACAGCATGGAATACCTTGAACTTTACTTACAATAATCCTCGATTGTTTGTCCCCAACCAATCAAGGTCATTTTTCGCTCTTCATGTATTGGGACAGAAAACTTAGTCTATCCGTCCTGTGTAATAGCAATTTTTGATATACAAACGGATAATTGGGATCCGATCGTGGTATTTATTTTTCTGCAAAAATAGGGTCTTTCATCTTGGAAAGAATTGGATGCATTATTGACAGAGATAGTTCGAACTCTCTGTGATTTCATGAAATGAGGTAGATGGGGTTCAAATTAAGCGAAGTATCAACATTCCTCATTTCATGAAATCACAGAGAGTTCGAACTCTCTCTCTGTCAATAATGCATCCAATTCTTTCCAAGATGCAAGACACTATTTTTGCAGAAAAATAAATACCACGATTTTTTCTAACACAAACGTTTCTTATAGAATTTACATTTTCATTATATTGAACTTACTTAGAGCTCTTCGTACCCTTTCAGTATGCACAGTTCAAACCCCGTTTCGTACATCACTATGCTTATAACGACCAAAACTGTAATCACTTTCTTATGAACAATGGTACACAATTGACTAATTTTTGTACTTTTCGCGCTCTTTCAGTAAAGTATTTCTCGTTTACCATTTTACCGTAGTGGTAAAATTCATATCTCTACTCCGCGTAATCGCACTAAACTTTTTTTTTACAACAGCAACCGCATATGGTGCGTTGTTTATATTTATAAAGTTTCCCAAAATTAATTAAGTTGATTTGTATAATGGGAAACATAGACTTATGTCACACTAGAATCATGTCAGAATTATTCAACAAGTATTGCTGTGTAATAGGTTTAAATCTAGAGATTCTGGAAATCCGGAATCCATAAACTGCATTTTAAGTTGTTCCATCAGAAAATTTGACTTAAAATGTCAAAATACAGAATATTGGGAAGCACTTTTATATGGGCGTATAGGTATAACATGTAATGAGCTCTTAATACAGTATTTTAAACTGTTGCGTTAGAAAGTGCGGCTGAAATGGTCAAAATATCGACTATCGACATATACATTTATATGGGGGCTATGCGAAAAAGTGGACCTTTATGAATAATATTATGCCAGAAGTGGTAGATCGCAATACAACCTCTAAGTACCGAATTTCAAAAAAATTAAAAAAAAATTAATTCCTAATAATGGCATAGCATACAAAATAATGTCTAAATACCAAACTTAACTATTGAGCTAGAAAGTGTTTGGAGGTACATTATACGGATATATAACGATTAATTTCTGCCATAGGCGGTCGACACCAATATAAAATCCCAATTAAGGAGTTTTATACTATTACATTAGAAAGTGAGGCTATAATCGTAAACATACCGAATATGGGTAGGTACTGTTTTAAGGGGGCTAAACGAAAACGTTGACAGACATAGCTCATTTTCGATCTAGACCTGACTAAAAAAAGAATACTCTATGCTAAATGTTATTACTCTCACAGGCTGTTTGAATTTTAGCATTGATTACAAAAGACGGAAAGACAGACAGATGGGTAATCCGCGCCCGTTATGGTGAAAGTGCATAGAACCACGGTAGGTTCAGGGAGCAATACCGCCATTATCTGTTGACAGCTTCGTTTATTTCCCAAATGCAGATATTACATTAGCGAATAACAGTATGAATAAGCGTTTTCACTCGTGGACCTAATACTCGATGCCCAGAATACGAAGCATCAGCTGATTTCCAACATGAATTGAAATTAGATGAGCATTTTTCACACGAAGAGGTGTATATGGACTAGCATAGCAGAGTTATGGGGTGTTTGTCAGAGCTGGTCAATGCTGGAGATCTTACTAATTAACTGATTCAGTGGTGGGAAGGAACTATAAGGCGAGAGCGATCTCTTCTTTAAAATACACTCATAAACCTAAATAAAGTTTCTTAGCAATGATCCAAGTCCTTATCTTAATATATATTATTTTCTGAAGACCAACAACCTTACTTGCATAGAAACATTGATACTTACGGACTTGGATAATAAAGGGACATATTCTAATGCCTTGTCATGTGATTCGAAATCATCTAAAAGCTCAACATAACTTGAAAAGTCTGTACACACCTGCCGAAGCTTATAATCTTTCCTTAAAGTGAACAATCCAACATCTTCCGCCAAGAAGAATCCAAGGACAAGCAATTTGACCCATGCCACCAAGGGAAAGAGGTTTGCATTTGTTGAGGTAAATGCCACGACTACCTAAACTGACGGTCTTATCATCAGATATGATATGGTGATATTTGCCGACATAAGTATTCTCTTGTATACGACATACACTGTTTGCAACGAATGTAGCTCCGGTAGAGTGGAGCTTTCGCAGCACAAAAGGAACAATGGTAGTATCTGTCCAATGATTAACATGTCCACATTTACCTCGATTTCGGTAACCAATGATTTAATAATATTTGATGCCAGGTCTGGGCCACAAAATTTTAGACAGGGCAAAGAAAAAGATTTAAGTGGAGCAGCCCTAGTCTTAGAGAATGATAAAGTGACATTTATGGCACTAGTGGATATATAGTTCGAATATAAAATATGTCTGTGTATTTTTTTTCTGATGCTTTGAAGAACACATGCAATTTGACACGGTTTTCATTCGGTATTGGATCGAACGAGGAATACGAATAGAATTAACTACAGTGTAGCGTTCGATGAATTTATTTTTAAGCCGTGTTGGTAGTTTGTGGAAGCTATTCATCCCAATTTATATTATGTTACCAAATTTTTTCCATAATAATTGTGGCAACAACAGTTACCGAAGACAACCAACCTAATTAATCGAAGAGTTTAGCAATTGTTAAAATTAAAAACTGGTGCACAAACGAGAACCTCATCGACATCTCCGTGTTTTGTGGTTAGAGTGACTGTTTAAATAAGAATTTCTTTTTAAAATGGTTATACAGTCAGTATTTCATTTAAAAGCACAAAATCGTTACAATTTGTCTGTTGATAAGTACTTGTTGTAGCTGTAGAGAAAGATGTCAACGAAGATTTGACACACTCTTAGACATCTAAATGTAAACTCACATACAATACAGTTGAGTATCGATCGTTCGAGACCTTGAATCACAAGCTAACTATCGCGTTTTACTGTAAGCTAAGTACAAACTAAAAGAAAATATCGTTTACCACACCAACAAATAAACGGCTATTGGCTAAACACTTTCTAAATTTGAAAGGCCACACGTACGTATTGATGTACTATAAGCCAATTGAGAGAGCTTCGCTCTCGTACTAGCATCGGTACGTATAGTGAGCAAAACAATAACAACAGGTGTTTCGTTTGATTGTGGCCGTCATAACAACAAGTCGCTTTTATAAATTTTATAGTAAACAAATATAGTTAATTTAGGGGAGTGTTTTAAAAATATTTTTAGATATTTTAGCTTCTTGTGCACCCTAGAGTTCGAAGCTATTTAATGTGTAGGACGCTTCTTTTGTATATAGTTAAAAGTAAATAATTCCGTTCATTTGAAATGCTTTTTAACTGTCAGTTATAATTTAGATTGCGATTTTTAATTGTGGAGCGCTGCAATCGGTAACCCTTAATAAATTTAACAATTATCTTATTACAGTAAGACTTTCTCTGCATTTCGCTGAAAATTATTATGCTGCAATCGGTTGTTATTGTAGCAGTAGTACATGTAAGTGTTTGTGTTCTGCTAATCTTGTTCCAGCTCCAGGTTTAATAATTCGGCCACTTTAATGGGCTATAGCCAGAGATCTTCTGGAGTGAGTTGGGTTGGTTTGGCTGTGCAATTAAAGAGGTGCAGCGTATTGTGCGGGCCTGTATCACACGCCGGGCAGGCATCACGCAAATCTTCATCAATTCGTGCCCAATACGAATTGAGACGACTACTCCATCCTGAACGTAATTGCGCCAAAACTACCCTGGTTTGTCTTTGCAGCTGACGTTCTTCAGCTGCAATAGTTGGGGGTGGACTGTGAGGACGGCATTCATTTTATAGCTGTTCATACCGGACTACGTCGGTATGAATGCCACTCAGACCTGCCTCATAGGCTTCTTGATCTAGAGGTTCTCTTTTGTTGCGTTGAACCTCCCTCTCTAGATCCTTCCTGACACGCTTGAGCGGGGGAGATTTATCCACCAAATGATGGTTGGGATGACTCTCGCGGTAATACGACGAAAACATATGATCATGCTGACGTAAGGGAAGGATTTTTGCCTCCTCATGTAGATGGTCGACTGGTGTCATGAGAAGGCATCCTGTCGCAGTTCTCAGGGCAGCGTTCTGGCAGTTGTGGATGTGCTTCCACTGCGAAGCACTAGTATTCGCAGACCACACTGGAGCCGTATAGCTGACCACAGACCGACCTATCGCGATTTCAGAGGTCAACAAGGTTTCTTTTTCCGCAACCCAAGTGCTGCCGGCTAGCACCTTGAAGACCTTGTTCCTACTTTTCATCTTGTTGCAGATAGCTGTGGCTTGCGCGGACGACTTGAACATGCTGTCGAATGTGACCCCTAGGATCTTGGGGTAGTTCTTGGCCGGTATTTAATTCCCCTCGACACGCACATTCAGCTGTGTTCTCATCTCCGCAAAACATGTGGTAAAGAGTGTGGACGTTGATTTCGTGGCGGATATTTTCATATTCCTCGCGTGAAAGTATGCGGCAAGCTCCGCGAGATAAGGGTTCAAACTTTCACATATGTCATCGACCACTGGGCCCGACGCCATGATCGTACAATCATCCGCATACGTAACGATCTCTATGCCGTCTGGAGGGCGAGGAATTCCGGAAAGGTTGAGGTTAAATAGTTCCGTAGATATCACCCCACCCTGGGGAACTCCCTGTTTTACTCTACGGGCTTTGGACTTCTTTTTCCGGAATTCCACGTACGATTGGCGTCCACACATATAGTTGATTATTCAACGTTACAAACTTGGCTGGAGGGTGTTTCTCTGCACGTCCTCAAACAGTATGGTATGATTGACCATATCAAATGCCTTTGATAGGTCAAGGTCTACAAACACTGTTCTGTTACACGGCTTGTTCTGGTTCAGTCCTCTACTAAATGTGTGGAAATGGTGTATAATGGTATTGTGGTACTTTGTTGTGGACGGAATCCCTGCTGATGGTTGGCAATGGGATGACTTCCTCTAATGCTGTGGAGGAGTAAAGCCTCAAAAGTCTGGGCTACTGGCGACAAAAGCGAAATCGGCCTGTACGATTCGTCTTTACTAGGCTGCAATTTTCATTCAGCTTGGTTTCCTGTACAGCTGCGATCTTAATATTCCTCCGACTTAAAAATTCCACTATCTAATCTATTTTGCCTCGGAGTCCGTTTTAATTGAACGATGCACAATCCGGAGTGGGAAAAGCAACATATGGCGTTAGATGCTGCGGTGTTGGTTGGTCTTCTGGAGACTGCGGTAGAGTTCCATACTCCGACGACGTCTCTGATGAGGACGACGAAGAAGTGGACTCGCTGGGGACTACGTTACTGCAGCAAGTCGCAACATAATCTCTTTCTCTGTAGTCTCGCAAACGCCTTAGTCCGGAACAGTTCTTCAAATGCACCCATTCTCTACATCCATTTCATCGCACCGAAACAGACCTGTGGTTGATGACGTTCTGACAAACCGAGCAAAACTAAAGTCCGGGGTTTTCCTCAATCCCGGCACGGACCAATAAAATCCGGAGCAAGCATTCAGGTATATGCTGCTCCCAATGCAGAAAAATAAACAAACACAAACATGTACATACTGGGTTGGCAGCCGCTGGCCGAAACTGGGATCTTGTTGTTTCGGGTCAATCCGGTATCGTAGAACCTACTGCCGTGGGATCGGTATCTGTATTCGTCGTATTTTACAATTCTTCAATAAAATTGTAACTTTAGTTTTGTATTTGTAGATTTTTTCTGTAAGAAGTTATATTCCTGATTGTTCTTTGTACCTTTCTGTTAAAATTTTAATTAGATTGGATATATTTTGAGCATTATTTATATTTGTACACTATAGAGATAGTTTTTGATCAAAATTTGTGCAACTGTATAGATTAGATGGAGTTTGACATCTAATCCTGAATTTGGTTAACTTTTTTGATTTTCTTTTTATTGTAAGCCAAACTGTTTCTAGTCTTTCATATTTTTCGCACCACTTTCATTTCAAAAATGTTCTTGCTTTGCATTTTGTTGCAATATTTCGTTAGACTTTCATTTATATATACTTCCTCTTCCTTTCGTGTTGATTTTTCAAACATTTTAACATTTCTCTAAATATATCAATACATGTTTCCAACTCAATAGTGAGGGAGAAGAATTAAATATATGTTATCTAGAGGTTAAGAGGGAAGAAATAGGAAAATTAGTTGTGGAAACCTTTAGTAACTACCTCTCACACGTAGAAAATCCAGTTCCATTTAACTCGAACCAGCATGGAATGGCTTGAACTCTACTTACAATAATCCTCGGTTGTTTATCCACAGCCAATTAAGGTCATTGTTCGCGCTTCATGTATTGGGACAGACAACTTAGTCTATCCAACTAGTGATGAGACTCGAATAAATGCCTCCAAGTTCAAATTAACTCATCAGATTTTAGAACCAGCATGAAATGCCTTGAACTCAACTTACAATAAGCATCGGTTGTTTATCCACTGCCAATTAAGGTCATTGTTCGCGCTTCATGTATTGGGGCAGACAACTTAGTCCATCCAACTAGTGATGAGACTCGAGTAAATGTCTTGAAGTTCCTTTTAACTCATCAGAGTTTAGAACCAGCATGAAATGCCTTGAACTACTTACAATAATCCTCGGTTGTTTGTCCACAGCCAATTAAGGTCATTATTCGCGCCTCATATATTGGGACAGAAAACTTAATCTAACCAACCCGTGCAATCCAGTCGTGGTATTTATTCGTCTGCCAGAGATCGCACATGATTTATGGCACCAAAGTGTGAAAACAAAATCGTGTATTTCATCTTGGAAAGAATTGGATACATTCTTGAGAGAGAGAATTCGAACTCTCTGTGTTTTCATGAAATGGGGAATGTTGATACTTCTCTTAATTTGAGAACCCCATCTACCTGTTTCAAGTATGTTGTTACCTCCCCTCGTTTGTCTCGTAATTTTTGTTGCGCTCTTTAGAGCCATCATACTCTGTTGTATAGAGATGGCTTTATTGTGAGTAGTCTGAGTGAAATGGTGACTCCTAAAAATTCAATTTTGTTTTCGCCGACCCCTCCTTTTTACAAGAAAACATAATTGCTAATAATAACCGTTTTGCCGCTTCAAATGCGATCGGTCGGTTCCACCGACCAGAATTAAGCAGTTCTATTGACAACAGCTTCGGTGAATACAGATCATAATGGCGTTTGTTTTCTTGCTAGAGCTTGATTCGACATTTGAATCGTCATTCATTTCGAAACGACTTCCAAATAAACTTAAAGCTGCTGGTCAAGTAGTACTCTCTCAGCTACATATCGTAAAATGTGTAACATAATAGTTCATAGTCGTTATTCAATAATGAGGAATATTGAACCTTGTAAATACTACTAACATTAATTAATACATGAATTAATTTTATATTTTACTTAGTACTGAAATTTGTAATGGAATCGCCCATATTCAGAATTAATAATAATAACTTATTTATTTTCTAACGGTCTCTATGACTTCCCACACTCCTTTGTTTCAGTCTCTTTAATACTCACTCAATGAGAACCAATTCAGCACATTCCGCAAACTCATTGACATTGCAGCAACATATCTTGCGTTGTTGTTGTTATTATGCGTTTGCAATCTCTTCTTTGCCCTTCAACAATCAATGATAGAGAAAGATTTGTCTGTCTATTTTTTGACCTTGTGAAGAGTGTGTGGAAGATCATAGAGATCAAATTAAATTATGTTGTACCAAAACAATAAGAACAAAATAAAAACTGAAAACAACAAAACCGAATTTTATTTAACCAAAAGTGACAAACAAGGCAAAGCGAATAAACAAAAAAAAAAGGTTAAAACTTTACAAGCTAAACAAAAGGAAAACAAACAATTAACATTTGGTCCTCGCGAGCAGCATAGTGCAAGAACTATTAAAATATTCCCTACAAAAATTGTACCAGTGACAACAAACATAAAAAGACATACTTTGATAAATAATGATCTACCAATAAACAAAGTGGAAGTGATCATCATCGCCCTTACAGGCAAAACAAACTAAATAAAGTGGAAATTAATTGCAATAAAAAGTTAATACTGTGACCTCAAAATACCTGCCAAAAATTGTGCTAAGACATAAGTTTAACTTTCAACAAAAAAAATATGTACCGCTATTTTTAACGATATATATTTTCTCAAAGTTAAACTTTGAACAACATCAACGTTTAAGTGTTTTTTGTTTTAGACCTCAGACGACTTACAACAACAAAAGGCGCAGCGACCTCTTCAACAGAAATCTCGCAAAAAGAGAAACACAACAACAGTAAGCAAATAACATCAAAAATTACATTTGCAAAGTAAGTACATCATACCAATACTTACACATACACATGCATCGTTACGGTACATATCAGAAAGTGATTGATTTTAAAATTGTTAAACTCAGTATTTGTTTTAAATAAAGGGTTGCCATCCCTAAGAATTTATAAAACATTCGGGTGAAACTTTTAGCCGAATACTTGATGACCTTTTTTTACGATAGTTCGTTGACATATACCAATCTATTGTACATATATCATACGATTATTCCAAACAATCAGTGTAGCCTAAAAATTGAACTTTCTTGGAGATTTCAAATATTTGCAAACACAGCTGATTTTGGATTTTTTCATACATTTTCCTTGCTCTGAACGAAATTGCAACCAAGGAAACTTGGGGTATTTTGGACATTCTTTAACTTTTGGACGAAATATTAAACTCCGACGTTAACATTTTTCCCGTAATATCGTTTTTTGGACTTCGCTGAAATAAATTGCTGGATTTTCGACATTTCTTGGATTTTTTTGGACTTTTTGAACTTTTATTGCAAGTAATTGGGCAACTATATACATTACCTTCAACATGGATGTCACAAAGAAGTTCACCAATGCCTACAATGATTTGGTAGACTTCCACGAATTGCAAGCCAGCAGCACAGCCGAGGATAATGTGCACTCCTTGGCAGCTCTTCGGATACACCTGGACCATATCTGGAGCCACGTCAAGCGATGTTATGAAGAATGTAGGGATTATGAACCCAAAGAAAGTGATCCTCCCATCGAACTTAAAAAGCTACGTGCAACATACAGAAATGCCATTACTACCTATAAAGTTACCCTAGGAACAATAAATGCAGAAATTGACGTCCTTGCGAACAAGGCCTCGAAGACATTGGAAAAAAACATACTAGAAAATCCCGTTCATTACTCCATAAAGCTTCCTCCATGCGACACGGATATATTCTATGGCAGCTACAAAACATGGCCGACCTTCTGAGACCTTTTTTCCGCCATTTACGTTAAAAATCCGAAAATTAGTAAGGTCGAAAAACTATATCACCTCAATCACAAAACAGGAGGTAAAGCACGAGACATCATAGCGAACATTCCACTTTGATCTTGCTTGGAAAAACCTGACTGACAGGTACGAAAACAAACGCATGCAAGTGAATGAGCAATTGAAAACCTTGTTCAACTTACCTTCGGTAATCTTAGACTCAAGCTCATCACTAAAGACATTGCAACGATCATTTACGGGTTGCCTTGAAACATTAAAAACTATAGACATTGACGTTAAATCCTGGGACCCTATTCTTATTTATTTATGATCTCAAAAAATGCCTAGAACTTACCTGCAAGATTTTGAAAACATACTAGACTCGAGTTCGGACATTCCAACATGGAGTGAGTGCAACAACTTCCTCACACAAAAATTTAAAATACTCGAATCTGTTGGAAATATTCAATCAGTGCCTTCTAAACGTTCTCAGAACGACAAAAAATTCACTCTTTTCACACTAGCATTGAGCTCAAATCAAAGAATACTATGACAAATAAACAACATAGACCTCAAAACACGGTAGAGCATAAATGCCAACATTGCAAAGAACATAATTTTTTAAGAAATTGTCCCAAGTTCCTACAAAAGAATACAAATGACCGTATTCACCTTGTTAAAATAACAAACACTTGTTATAATTGCCTCTTAACCGATCATGGAGTAAACGAGTGTTAAAGCAAATTCAATTGTCGAATTTGCAATCTCCGACATCATACACTTTTGCATAAGGGAAGCGGAACACAAACAATTCCTGAATCCCAACTTGATGTACGACGTAGTACAAGTACACAAGCACTTACCTTAAAAATACAGTCCACACCTTGTATCAAACCAAAGCAACTCACCTCACTTGCTCTTCGCGATGAGAATAAACCTTATTGAAAACCAGAAGAGACTTTGCTTTTCACAGCCCTAGTGGAAGTTGAATCGAACGGTCGGAGGTTTTAAGCCCGCGCAATCAAAGATTCCGGCTCTCAATCGACCTTCATCTCAGATAAGCTGAAAAATCGACTTCAACTTCCAACCAAACGCAACCTTGTACACGTTTCAGGACTTAATCCAGCAATGACGGAAACATCAACACAAGTTTGCATTTTCACTCTTCGCTCGCGAATTAATCCTGATTTCAAATTAGACATTTGGGCTCCGGTTTTAAAAACTTTATTGTTCAATTTGCCACCACGAAATATGGATATTGACAATCATGATTAATTAGAACGCCCACTTGCTGATCCACTTTTCTACAAGAGCAGACCAATTGACATCCTCATTGGTCTCGACATTTGTTCAAACATTTTTGACCTGGCGATTCCGATGGGTTCACACGGTTCCTTATTGACTCAAAAAACAGTTTTTGGGTGGATTGTTGGGGGACCTGTAGAGCGATCGACCCAGTCACCTAGACATATCTCGCTGGTCAACGCTGTGGCGTTAGACAGCCTACTAACACAATTTTGGGAGGTGGAGGAGCCGCCAAGTGAGACTTTGCGATCCCACGAGGACATCTTTTGTGAAGACTTGTACAAGTCTACAACTGAAAGAACGGCTTCTGGAAGATACATGGTTGAGCTTCCTTCCAAAACTGCTGAGGAAATCGGAAATTCACGGAACATCGCAATGGCTCAGTTTCTTCGTATGGAAAAAATGCTCAGCGGAAAACCAGAAATCAAAGACCTTTATGATAAAACAATCATGGAGTATTTGGACTTAGGCCACATGAAAAAGGTTTTAAAGCCGGACCTTAATAATGGACCTAATTTTTACCTACCTCACCATGCGGTAATAAAACCGGATCGGGTAACTACCAAACTTAGAGTAGTATTTAATGCGTCATCCCCCTCGGATAATAAAAAGAGTTTGAATGATATCCTGTCCTATTGAGGACTTTGAACTTTTGACTGTGACATTCGGAGTTAATTGTGCCCCCTTTCTAGCAATACGGACCTTGCTCCAGCTAGCCGAGGACATTAAGGAGACACATCCGTTAGCCTCACATATATTACGGAACAATATGTACGTCGATGATGTCTTGGCAGGAGGACACACAATTGAAGAAGCGGTGGTTTCTAAAAACCAACTCTCCGGTGCATTAGCCTCTGCAGGGTTTGATCTCCGAAAGTGGAGTTCCAATCACCCCACCATAGTTAATGACTTACCACCAGACCGCCTACTATCCGACGATGAAAACCTAGTTACGAAGACACTTGGTATTAAGTGGAACATTAGTCGTGATTCGTTTTCATTCCCGCAACCCGACATCACACCCAAGTCGTCCTCCACTAAGAGAGAGGTTTTATCAATAATAGCTAGATTTTTCGATCCTTGCGGTTGGTTTGAGCCTATCATTGTAGTTGCCAAGCTCATTATGCAGCAGATTTGGCTAAACAAGGTAGGGTGGGATGAAGGTCTTAGACCTTTGACGTCATCGGCATGGGAAAACTTTATCAGCGGTTGCCCAGACATTCAACATCTAAATGTGCCAAGATGGATACAATATACTCCGACCTGCAAGATTGAGATACATGGATTCTGCGATTCTTCTGAAAAGGCATACGCCGCGACTTTATATGTTCGACTTGAAGATAATAATGACGTACACACACATCTTCTGGTTGCGAAAACACGTGTTGCACCGGTCAAGAAAATCTCTCTGCCTCGGCTGGAATTATGTGGAGCTGTTTTGCTAGCAAAACTAACGTCATCAATTATACCGAGCCTCAACCTGGAAAAGCATGACATCTACTTTTGGACCGACTCAACCATCGTCCTAGCCTGGCTTAAAAAACCACCATGCGCATGGAACACCTTTGTTGGCAATCGAGTGTCTCACATCGTGGATAAAGTAGGAACATCAAGTTGGTGCCACGTAAATTCATCAGACAATCCAGCGGACATTGCAACACGAGGATGCTTTTCTATCGACTTACAAAATAATGGCTTATGGTGGCATGGACCTACTTGGCTCCGAGAGCCAACCAATTGCTGGGCACGATCGACACAAATTTTAGATACTCTGTTGGAAAAGAAGCAAATCAAAACACTAGTGACTCCTTCAACTACAAATCTAAGAGAAACCGACCCTTTGAGAAGCTTTTCAAGTCTATCAAAAGCGTATCGTTCCTTTGCATATGTTGTCAGAATCATACGATTAGCACATGGAATCAAACCTTCAATCAATACACCTCCTGATGATGTTCTGCCTGAAGAAGTTAAGATTGGGAAATACAAAATGATTTTGCTGACTCAGTCCCACTATTTTTCTGAAGAATACCGTCTATTATCAAAAAATCGAAAATTGCCTCACAACAGTTCACTTTTATCGTTAAATCCATTTATTGACGCCAACGGAATCATGCGAGCAAACGGACGTCTTTCTGACTCTCCTATGTTAACTCATAACGAAAGACATCCAATTCTGCTGCCACACTATTCGAATCTTTCATACCTTCTAGTTGAACATACTCATAAATATACATTACATGGGGGAAATCAACATATGATACGGACTCTGCGATCAGAATGAAAATGGTGATAGACCGCTGTAAGCCCTGCGTGCTATACAAACGACATACCTAAAACCAAATCATGTCATCTCTGCCTCCAGAACGAATGTTTTCCGACAACGGAACTAACTTTACTAGTGCTGCAGAAATGATCAGAAAGGAAAGACTATTATTTTTCAGACATATACAAAACGATCTCGTGCACCAATATGCCCATCAGAACCTGGAATGGAACTTTATACCACCAGGTGCTCCTCACATGGGGGGATTGTGGGAAGCAGGTGTAAAATCATTCAAGACACATCTAAGTAAAATGGTCCCCAATATGACATTCACTTTCGAAGAGTTATCTACTATCTTGGCCAGAATAGAATCTTGTTTAAACTCTAAACCTCTTTGTACTGCAAGTGATGATCCAAATGACCTTTCACCGCTTACTCCAGGGCACTTCCTGATTGGATCACCATTGTTGTCTTTACCTAAACCCTACATTATTGAGGAAAATATATCTCTCGTTAATCGATGGAAGCGAGTAAAAATCATTTCCCAGATATTATGTCTTAGATGGAAGACAGAATACCTGAAAGAACTACACCGTCGCCATAAATGGAAGTGGCAAAAGGGCAATGTACGACTAAATGACCTTGTAATTATTCAAAATGACCGTATACCTAGGAATGAGTGGAAGTTAGGAAGAATTACTAATCTGTATCCAGGGTCAGACCAAAATGTCAGGGTTGTTGATCTCCAAACATCAAACGGTGTCGTTCGTCGACCTATAACGAAGCTAATTCCCTATCTCTCCGACTAACCTTCCAAAATTACATTTTATTTCAAACTAAAATTGCCGTATAACTAATTCTCGCTTTTTACAGATATGGCTCCAAAAAACTCCAAAAACACAAACCCAACCACTAAACCAAGAGGCTGGATTTATTCGTGTGGGCTGTGCAAGCAGGATCATCCCATTAAGACATGCAAAAAGTTTTTTATGTCTTGAGCCTAAAGCACGTTTTGACGTAGTATGTGAGTATTTCTACTGCATCAATTGCCTAGCTTGCTCTCACACTAAGTCAAACTGTCCGACAACTTTATCATGTCTAATTTGTGGTGGAAAACACAACACCCTTTTGCACTACGCAACCCCAATTAAAGCAATGAGCACCACACGCCAAAGTCGTCATGTACAGCGCCAACATCCAGCCACCAGATCGTCGTCGTCAACCAGACCAAAATCGCAAGCGCCTATTCGTTCGACATCATCGGTTCGACAGACACAACGTTCGCCGCAAAATAAACAGGCATCAACATCAAAGGCAGCCCAACATCACATGCTTGACAAAAACCGATTCAATCTGGTTCAACAGCCTCCAAAAAACATCCCCTTTGGTTGGTCGAAGGTGTTTGTTCCAACGGTGCAAATAAAAATTTCAATGCCAGAACAACCAGGCATGTGGCACCTCTGCCGCGGCATTGTTAATTCCCAAGCGACAGTATCTCGCATAGCGGTACGTCTACAGTCGGAGCTTTGCCTCGAAACCTTTGAATACCGCAACACCAGATTTTGCAAAGGTGCTAATTGTAGCCAGACTAAGTCATTTCAACTGGAAAAGAGAAATACGGGCAATGTTGACGAAAGACCTTCCACGAAAACCTTATGACCTTCCCATTGATGCCAATCCATCTTTAGACTTCCCAGAAGACACGCTTGCAGATCCCAATCCTCGATGCAACGCGACTGTTGAACTAGAAATTGGTGCTGATTTCTATAAAGATATCCATCGCAATGGGTCCCTTGATACCGAAATACCTGGAGTCATTGCCGAGCAGACAGCACTGGGATATGTTTTAATTGGAGCCATCGGCAAAAATTGGTAACACTCCACGGAGGGGCCGAAATGTTCAATAATGAGGAATATTGAACCTTGTAAATTCTACTAACATTAATTAATACATGAATTAATTTTATATTTTACTTAGTACTGAAATTTGTAATGGAATCGTCCATATTCAGAATTAATAATAATAACTTATTTATTTTCTAACGGTCTCTATGACTTCTCACACTTCTTTGTTTCAGTCTCTTTAATACTCACTCGATGAGAACCAATTCAGCACATTCCGCAAACTCATTGACATTGACGGTAGAGCATAAATGCCAACATTGCAAAGAACATAATTTTTTAAGAAATTGTCCCAAGTTCCTACAAAAGAATACAAATGACCGTATTCACCTTGTTAAAATAACAAACACTTGTTATAATTGCCTCTTAACCGATCATGGAGTAAACGAGTGCTAAAGCAAATTCAATTGTCGAATTTGCAATCTCCGACATCATACACTTTTGCATAAGGGAAGCGGAACACAAACAATTCCTGAATCCCAACTTGATGTACGACGTAGTACAAGTACACAAGCACTTACCTTAAAAATACAGTCCACACCTTGTATCAAACCAAAGCAACTCTCCTCACTTGCTCTTCGCGATGAGAATAAACCTTATTCAAAACCAGAAGAGACTTTGCTTTTCACAGCCCTAGTGGAAGTTGAATCGAACGGTCGGAGGTTTTAAGCCCGCGCAATCAAAGATTCCGGCTCTCAATCGACCTTCATCTCAGATAAGCTGAAAAATCGACTTCGACTTCCAACCAAACGCAACCTTGTACACGTTTCAGGACTTAATCCAGCAATGACGGAAACATCAACACAAGTTTGCATTTTCACTCTTCGCTCGCGAATTAATCCTGATTTCAAATTAGACGTTTGGGCTCCGGTTTTAAAAACTTTATTGTTCAATTTGCCACCACGAAATATGGATATTGACAATCATGATTAATTAGAACGCCCACTTGCTGATCCACTTTTCTACAAGAGCAGACCAATTGACATCCTCATTGGTCTCGACATTTGTTCAAACATTTTTGACCTGGCGATTCCGATGGGTTCACACGGTTCCTTATTGACTCAAAAAACAGTTTTTGGGTGGATTGTTGGGGGACCTGTAGAGCGATCGACCCAGTCACCTAGACATATCTCGCTGGTCAACGCTGTGGCGTTAGACAGCCTACTAACACAATTTTGGGAGGTGGAGGAGCCGCCAAGTGAGACTTTGCGATCCCACGAGGACATCTTTTGTGAAGACTTGTACAAGTCTACAACTGAAAGAACGGCTTCTGGAAGATACATGGTTGAGCTTCCTTCCAAAACTGCTGAGGAAATCGGAAATTCACGGAACATCGCAATGGCTCAGTTTCTTCGTATGGAAAAAATGCTCAGCGGAAAACCAGAAATCAAAGACCTTTATGATAAAACAATCATGGAGTATTTGGACTTAGGCCACATGAAAAAGGTTTTAAAGCCGGACCTTAATAATGGACCTAATTTTTACCTACCTCACCATGCGGTAATAAAACCGGATCGGGTAACTACCAAACTTAGAGTAGTATTTAATGCGTCATCCCCCTCGGATAATAAAAAGAGTTTGAATGATATCCTGTCCTATTGAGGACTTTGAACTTTTGACTGTGACATTCGGAGTTAATTGTGCCCCCTTTCTAGCAATACGGACCTTGCTCCAGCTAGCCGAGGACATTAAGGAGACACATCCGTTAGCCTCACATATATTACGGAACAATATGTACGTCGATGATGTCTTGGCAGGAGGACACACAATTGAAGAAGCGGTGGTTTCTAAAAACCAACTCTCCGGTGCATTAGCCTCTGCAGGGTTTGATCTCCGAAAGTGGAGTTCCAATCACCCCACCATAGTTAATGACTTACCACCAGACCGCCTACTATCCGACGATGAAAACCTAGTTACGAAGACACTTGGTATTAAGTGGAACATTAGTCGTGATTCGTTTTCATTCCCGCAACCCGACATCACACCCAAGTCGTCCTCCACTAAGAGAGAGGTTTTATCAATAATAGCTAGATTTTTCGATCCTTGCGGTTGGTTTGAGCCTATCATTGTAGTTGCCAAGCTCATTATGCAGCAGATTTGGCTAAACAAGGTAGGGTGGGATGAAGGTCTTAGACCTTTGACGTCATCGGCATGGGAAAACTTTATCAGCGGTTGCCCAGACATTCAACATCTAAATGTGCCAAGATGGATACAATATACTCCGACCTGCAAGATTGAGATACATGGATTCTGCGATTCTTCTGAAAAGGCATACGCCGCGACTTTATATGTTCGACTTGAAGATAATAATGACGTACACACACATCTTCTGGTTGCGAAAACACGTGTTGCACCGGTCAAGAAAATCTCTCTGCCTCGGCTGGAATTATGTGGAGCTGTTTTGCTAGCAAAACTAACGTCATCAATTATACCGAGCCTCAACCTGGAAAAGCATGACATCTACTTTTGGACCGACTCAACCATCGTCCTAGCCTGGCTTAAAAAACCACCATGCGCATGGAACACCTTTGTTGGCAATCGAGTGTCTCACATCGTGGATAAAGTAGGAACATCAAGTTGGTGCCACGTAAATTCATCAGACAATCCAGCGGACATTGCAACACGAGGATGCTTTTCTATCGACTTACAAAATAATGGCTTATGGTGGCATGGACCTACTTGGCTCCGAGAGCCAACCAATTGCTGGGCACGATCGACACATATTTTAGATACTCTGTTGGAAAAGAAGCAAATCAAAACACTAGTGACTCCTTCAACTACAAATCTAAGAGAAACCGACCCTTTGAGAAGCTTTTCAAGTCTATCAAAAGCGTATCGTTCCTTTGCATATGTTGTCAGAATCATACGATTAGCACATGGAATCAAACCTTCAATCAATACACCTCCTGATGATGTTCTGCCTGAAGAAGTTAAGATTGGGAAATACAAAATGATTTTGCTGACTCAGTCCCACTATTTTTCTGAAGAATACCGTCTATTATCAAAAAATCGAAAATTGCCTCACAACAGTTCACTTTTATCGTTAAATCCATTTATTGACGCCAACGGAATCATGCGAGCAAACGGACGTCTTTCTGACTCTCCTATGTTAACTCATAACGAAAGACATCCAATTCTGCTGCCACACTATTCGAATCTTTCATACCTTCTAGTTGAACATACTCATAAATATACATTACATGGGGGAAATCAACATATGATACGGACTCTGCGATCAGAATTCTGGATCTTTCGACTTAAACCTCTGGTGAAAATGGTGATAGACCGCTGTAAGCCCTGCGTGCTATACAAACGACATACCTAAAACCAAATCATGTCATCTCTGCCTCCAGAACGAATGTTTTCCGACAACGGAACTAACTTTACTAGTGCTGCAGAAATGATCAGAAAGGAAAGACTATTATTTTTCAGACATATACAAAACGATCTCGTGCACCAATATGCCCATCAGAACCTGGAATGGAACTTTATACCACCAGGTGCTCCTCACATGGGGGGATTGTGGGAAGCAGGTGTAAAATCATTCAAGACACATCTAAGTAAAATGGTCCCCAATATGACATTCACTTTCGAAGAGTTATCTACTATCTTGGCCAGAATAGAATCTTGTTTAAACTCTAGACCTCTTTGTACTGCAAGTGATGATCCAAATGACCTTTCACCGCTTACTCCAGGGCACTTCCTGATTGGATCACCATTGTTGTCTTTACCTAAACCCTACATTATTGAGGAAAATATATCTCTCGTTAATCGATGGAAGCGAGTAAAAATCATTTCCCAGATATTATGTCTTAGATGGAAGACAGAATACCTGAAAGAACTACACCGTCGCCATAAATGGAAGTGGCAAAAGGGCAATGTACGACTAAATGACCTTGTAATTATTCAAAATGACCGTATACCTAGGAATGAGTGGAAGTTAGGAAGAATTACTAATCTGTATCCAGGGTCAGACCAAAATGTCAGGGTTGTTGATCTCCAAACATCAAACGGTGTCGTTCGTCGACCTATAACGAAGCTAATTCCCTATCTCTCCGACTAACCTTCCAAAATTCCATTTTATTTCAAACTAAAATTGCCGTATAACTAATTCTCGCTTTTTACAGATATGGCTCCAAAAAACTCCAAAAACACAAACCCAACCACTAAACCAAGAGGCTGGATTTATTCGTGTGGGCTGTGCAAGCAGGATCATCCCATTAAGACATGCAAAAAGTTTTTTATGTCTTGAGCCTAAAGCACGTTTTGACGTAGTATGTGAGTATTTCTACTGCATCAATTGCCTAGCTTGCTCTCACACTAAGTCAAACTGTCCGACAACTTTATCATGTCAAATTTGTGGTGGAAAACACAACACCCTTTTGCACTACGCAACCCCAATTAAAGCAATGAGCACCACACGCCAAAGTCGTCATGTACAGCGCCAACATCCAGCCACCAGATCGTCGTCGTCAACCAGACCAAAATCACAAGCGCCTATTCGTTCGACATCATCGGTTCGACAGACACAACGTTCGCCGCAAAATAAACAGGCATCAACATCAAAGGCAGCCCAACATCACATGCTTGACAAAAACCGATTCAATCTGGTTCAACAGCCTCCAAAAAACATCCCCTTTGGTTGGTCGAAGGTGTTTGTTCCAACGGTGCAAATAAAAATTTCAATGCCAGAACAACCAGGCATGTGGCACCTCTGCCGCGGCATTGTTAATTCCCAAGCGACAGTATCTCGCATAGCGGTACGTCTACAGTCGGAGCTTTGCCTCGAAACCTTTGAATACCGCAACACCAGATTTTGCAAAGGTGCTAATTGCAGCCAGACTAAGTCATTTCAACTGGAAAAGAGAAATACGGGCAATGTTGACGAAAGACCTTCCACGAAAACCTTATGACCTTCCCATTGATGCCAATCCATCTTTAGACTTCCCAGAAGACACGCTTGCAGATCCCAATCCTCGATGCAACGCGACTGTTGAACTAGAAATTGGTGCTGATTTCTATAAAGATATCCATCGCAATGGGTCCCTTGATACCGAAATACCTGGAGTCATTGCCGAGCAGACAGCACTGGGATATGTTTTAATTGGAGCCATCGGCAAAAATTGGTAACACTCCACGGAGGGGCCGAAATGTTCAATAATGAGGAATATTGAACCTTGTAAATTCTACTAACATTAATTAATACATGAATTAATTTTATATTTTACTTAGTACTGAAATTTGTAATGGAATCGCCCATATTCAGAATTAATAATAATAACTTATTTATTTTCTAACGGTCTCTATGACTTCCCACACTTCTTTGTTTCAGTCTCTTTAATACTCACTCAATGAGAACCAATTCAGCACATTCCGCAAACTCATTGACATTGCAGCAACATATCTTGCGTTGTTGTTGTTATTATGCGTTTGCAATCTCTTCTTTGCCCTTCAACAATCAATGGTAGAGAGAGATTTGTCAGTCTATTTTTTGACCTTGTGAAGAGTGTGTGGAAGATCATAGAGATCAAATTAAATTATATTGTACCAAAACAATAAGAACAAAATAAAAACTGAAAACAACAAAACCGAATTTTATTTAACCAAAAGTGACAAACAAGGCAAAGTGAATAAACAAAAAAAGGTTAAAACTTTACAAGCTAAACAAAAGGAAAACAAACAATTAACAGTCGTTGTAAGCTCGAATGTGGTGAAAGTCCATAATGACCTGGGGTTTCCAGTGACCTCGAATGTTGAAGAGGTTCCTAATTCCCTGGAGGCTCTAATGATCCCGAAAGTTTAAAATTGTCCCTAATGACCTGGAGCCTTTAATAGTCTCGAAAGTGTAATTGGTCGCTAATGGCCTGAATGTTTAGATTGTAAACAGGTTCTTTGAAAAAAATTGAAAAAAGAATATGATTTAGAGAAATATTTGAAAAAATTTAAAAGGTTTTGCTCAATACTTCCTTATGCAAGTATTGTTAATTCACATTCGTTGAAACATAAAGGGAGGCAACAAATGTTTGAATAAGAATCGCTGTTTAAAATGGTTAAATATTCTGCCTTTCAATTAAAAGCACATAACCGCTGAAATATGTCTGCTCCTAATTACTACATCCTTGTTCTAGCTGTAAAGACCGATTTCAACGAAGATTTGACAACTTATTTCATATTCCGCCAACCTTTAGATATCTATATGCCAACACGCATGCAATACAGTTGAGTATGCATAGATCGAGACGATTGAATCGCAAGCTAATAATCGCGCTTTATTGTAAGCTGAGTACATCTAGTTGTACTAACTAAAACATAATATCGTTTACCTCACTAATAAATAAACGGCAATCGGCCAAACACTTTCTAAAACTATCGTGTGTTTTTTATTTGTTTTTTATGTACACCCCCTTTTACTATGGCTGAAATTACATTCTACAGCTTCAAGATCTTTACCATAATTTACGTACATTAACTAACGTCGGTACACATAATTGGCACAGCTATAACAGGAGTCGTATATTCCCTTATCTCGCTATCAATGTGCATTTGGGTACAGGTTAGTAGGAATAATAAAATCAAAAGAAAATTAATAATTTAGCTTTTTGGTATTTTTTCTTATTATTCTCCAAATTCATAGCCAATATATTTTATATTATTTATATAGAGATAGTTTTTGATCAAAATTTGTGTAACTGTATAGATAGTTGTATGTTCTAGATTTTAAGAGAGAAGAAATACAAAAATTGTGAAAATATAGCAAGTATGAGGTTTCGATTAGTGATTATATGTCTTAATTTAAGAGTGATTCAAATGTGTCTATTAACTCATCTCATACCAGTTCAGTAGATTCCTTAACGGGGCACCCCGAATATATTCTTCCAGAAAACCCTTCGTGTGATGATACAGTTAAAAACGTGGGCTCGTCAACCTATTTCTGTCGGGAGGTGGAGACCCAGGCGTCAAATTTAGAAAATTTGGAATACTAATAAATTTAACAATTCTCTTATTACAATAAGACTTTTCTCTGCATTTCGCTGCAAAAAAATTGCTATATTGTCTTACTACGCTGCAATCGGTTGTTGTTGTAGCAGTAGTACATGTAAGTGTTTGTGTTCTGCTAATCTTGTTCCAGCTCCAGGTTTAATAATTCGGCCACTTTAATGGGCTATAGCCAGAGATCTTCTGGAGTGAGTTGGGTAGGTTTGGCTGTGCAATTAAAGACGTGCAGCGTATTGTGCGGGCCTGTATCACACGCCGGGCAGGCATCACGCAAATCTTCATCAATTCGGATTGAGACGACTACACCATCCTGAACTTAATTGCGCCAAAACTACCCTGGCAGCTGACGTTCTGCAGCTGCAATAGTTGGGGTGGACTGTGAGGACGGCATTCATTTTATAGCTCTTCATACCGGACTACATCGGTATGAATGCCACTCAGACCTGCCTCATAGGCTTCTTGATCTAGAGGTTCTCTTTTGTTGCGTTGAACCTCCCTCTCTAGATCCTTCCTGACACGCTTGAGCGGGGGAGATTTATCCACCAAATGATGGTTGGGATGACTCTCGCGGTAATATGACGAAAACATATGCTTATGCTGACGTAAGGGAAGGATTTTTGCCTCCTCATGTAGATGGTCGACTGTTGTCATGAGAAGGCATCCTGTCGCAGTTCTCAGGGCAGCGTTCTGGCAGTTGTGGATGTGCTTCCACTGCGAAGCACTAGTATTCGCAGACCACACTGGAGCCGTATAGCTGACCACAGACCGACCTATCGCGTTTTCAGAGGTCAACAAGGTTTCTTTTTCCGCAACCCAAGTGCTGACGGCTAGCACCTTGAAGACCTTGTTCCTACTTTTCATCTTGTTGCAGATAGCTGTGGCTTGCGCGGACGACTTGAACATGCTGTCGAATGTGACCCCTAGGATCTTGGGGTAGTTCTTGGCCGGTATTAAATTCCCATCGACACGCACATTCAGCTGTGTTCTCATCTCCGCAAAACATGTGGTAAAGAGTGTGGACGTTGATTTCGTGGCGGATATTTTCATATTCCTCGCGTGAAAGTATGCGGCAAGCTCCGCGAGATAAGGGTTCAAACTTTCACATATGTCATCGACCACTGGGCCCGACGCCATGATCGTACAATCATCCGCATACGTAACGATCTCTAAGCCGTCTGGAGGGCGAGGAATTCCGGAAAGGTAGAGGTTAAATAGTTCCGAAGATATCACCCCACCCTGGGGAACTCCCTGTTTTACTCTACGGGCTTTGGACTTCTTTTTCCGGAATTCCACGTACGATTGGCGTCCACACATATAGTTGATTATTCAACGTTACAAACTTGGCTGGAGGGTGTTTCTCTGCACGTCCTCAAACAGTATGGTATGATTGACCATATGAAATGCCTTTGATAGGTCAAGGTCTACAAACACTGTTCTGTTACACGGCTTGTTCTGGTTCAGTTCTCTACTAAATGTGTGGAAATGGCGTATAATGGTATTGTGGTACTTTGTTGTGGACGGAATCCCTGCTGATGGTTGGCAATGGGATGACTTCCTCTAATGCTGTGGAGGAGTAAAGCCTCAAAAGTCTGGGCTACTGGCGACAAAAGCGAAATCGGCCTGTACGATTCGCCTTTACTAGGCTGCAATTTTCATTCAGCTTGGTTTCCTGTACAGCTGCAATCTTAATATTCCTCAGACTTAAAAATTCCACTATCTAATCTATTTTGCCTCGAAGTCCGTTTCAATTGAACGATGCACAATCCGGAGTGGGAAAAGCACCATGTGGCGTTAGATGCTGCGGTGTTGGTTGGTCTTCTGGAGACTGCGGTAGAGTTCCATACTCCGACGACGTCTCTGATGAGGACGACGAAGAAGTGGACTCGCTGGGGACTAAGTTACTGCAGCAAGTCGCAACATAATCTCTTTCTCTGTAGTCTCGCAAACGCCTTAGTCCGGAACAGTTCTTCAAATGCACCCATTCTCTACATCCATTTCATCGCACCGAAACAGACCTGTGGTTGATGACGTTCTGACAAACCGAGCAAAACTAAAGTCCGGGGTTTTCCTCAATCCCGGCACGGACCAATAAAATCCGGAGCAAGCATTCAGGTATATGCTGCTCCCAATGCAGAAAAATAAACAAACACAAACATGTACATACTGGGTTGGCAGCCGCTGGCCGAAACTGGGATCTTGTTGTTTCGGGTCAATCCGGTATCGTAGAACCTACTGCCGTGGGATCGGTATCTGTATTCGTCGTATTTTACAATTCTTCAATAAAATTGTAACTTTAGTTTTGTATTTGTAGATTTTTTTCTGTAAGAAGTTATATTCCTGATTGTTCTTTGTACCTTTCTGTTAAAATTTTAATTAGATTGGATATATTTTGAGCATTATTTATATTTGTACACTATAGAGATAGTTTTTGATCAAAATTTGTGCAACTGTATATATTAGATGGAGTTTGACATCTAATCCTGAATTTGGTTAACTTTTTTGATTTTCTTTTTATTGTAAGCCAAACTGTTTCTAGTCTTTCATATTTTTCGCACCACTTTCATTTCAAAAATGTTCTTGCTTTGCATTTTGTTGCAATATTTCGTTAGACTTTCATTTATATATACTTCCTCTTCCTTTCATGTTGATTTTTCAAACATTTTAACATTTCTCTAAATATATCAATACATGTTTCCAACTCAATAGTGAGGGAGAAGAATTAAATATATGTTATCTAGAGGTTAAGAGGGAAGAAATAGGAAAATTAGTTGTGGAAACCTTTAGTAACTACCTCTCACACGTAGAAAATCCAGTTCCATTTAACTCGAACCAGCATGGAATGGCTTGAACTCTACTTACAATAATCCTCGGTTGTTTATCCACAGCCAATTAAGGTCATTGTTCGCGCTTCATGTATTGGGACAGACAACTTAGTCTATCCAACTAGTGATGAGACTCGAATAAATGCATCCAAGTTCAAATTAACTCATCAGATTTTAGAACCAGCATGAAATGCCTTGAACTCAACTTACAATAAGCCTCGGTTGTTTATCCACTGCCAATTAAGGTCATTGTTCGCGCTTCATGTATTGGGACAGACAACTTAGACGCTTGAGCGGGGGAGATTTATCCACCAAATGATGGTTGGGATGACTCTCGCGGTAATACGACGAAAACATATGATTATGCTGACGTAAGGGAAGGATTTTTGCCTCCTCATGTAGATGGTCGACTGGTGTCATGAGAAGGCATCCTGTCGCAGTTCTCAGGGCAGCGTTCTGGCAGTTGTGGATGTGCTTCCACTGCGAAGCACTAGTATTCGCAGACCACACTGGAGCCGTATAGCTGACCACAGACCGACCTATCGCGTTTTCAGAGGTCAACAAGGTTTCTTTTTCCGCAACCCAAGTGCTGACGGCTAGCACCTTGAAGACCTTGTTCCTACTTTTCATCTTGTTGCAGATAGCTGTGGCTTGCGCGGACGACTTGAACATGCTGTCGAATGTGACCCCTAGGATCTTGGGGTAGTTCTTGGCCGGTATTAAATTCCCATCGACACGCACATTCAGCTGTGTTCTCATCTCCGCAAAACATGTGGTAAAGAGTGTGGACGTTGATTTCGTGGCGGATATTTTCATATTCCTCGCGTGAAAGTATGCGGCAAGCTCCGCGAGATAAGGGTTCAAACTTTCACATATGTCATCGACCACTGGGCCCGACGCCATGATCGTACAATCATCCGCATACGTAACGATCTCTATGCCTTCTGGAGGGCGAGGAATTCCGGAAAGGTAGAGGCTAAATAGTTCTGAAGATATCACCCCACCCTGGGGAACTCCCTGTTTTACTCTACGGGCTTTGGACTTCTTTTTCCGGAATTCCACGTACGATTGTCGTCCACACATATAGTTGATTATTCAACGTTACAAACTTGGCTGGAGGGTGTTTCTCTGCACGTCCTCAAACAGTATGGTATGATTGACCATATCAAATGCCTTTGATAGGTCAAGGTCTACAAACACTGTTCTGTTACACGGCTTGTTCTGGTTCAGTCCTCTACTAAATGTGTGGAAATGGCGTATAATGGTATTGTGGTACTTTGTTGTGGACGGAATTCCTGCTGATGGTTGGCAATGGGATGACTTCCTCTAATGCTGTGGAGGAGTAAAGCCTCAAAAGTCTGGGCTACTGGCGACAAAAGCGAAATCGGCCTGTACGATTCGCCTTTACTAGGCTGCAATTCTCATTCAGCTCGAAAAATGAAGTTTCGGAAGCGATAAAGTCCTTAAAACTTGGTAAAGCACCTGGATATGACCTAATTACTCCAAAAGTTCTTAAAGAACTTCCACAAGATGGTATTAACCTTATCACGTACATTTTCAACGCTTGTTTAACACGCAATTTTATTCCCCCTCAATGGAAAGTAGCCCAAATTACTATGATCCAAAAACCTGGAAAACCGGCAGACCAAGTTAAATCTTATCGGCCAATCAGTTTATTGCCTATTCTCTCCAAGGTTTTAGAATCACTGTTTCTTAAAAGATTAACACCTATTATTGAGGCAAACAAACTTATTCCACCACACCAATTTGGTTTCAGAAAAAGTCATGGAACTATTGAGCAGATTCATAGGCTAGTCGAAACAATAAATGCTGCATACGAATCAAAGCAATATTGCACTTCGGCCTTTTTAGACATATCACAAGCATTTGATAAAGTATGGCATGACGGTTTACTGTACAAAGCAAAACAACTTCTTCCCATCAATTTCTACTTGTTTATAAAATCTTACATACAAAACAGATTCTTCTATGTACACGAGATTGACGAAAACAGCAACCTTGAGTGTATAAGAGCTGGTGTTCCTCAAGGTAGTGTTATGGGTCCAATATTATACCTTCTGTTTACATCAGATCTTCCGCAATCTGACACTGCTGTTATTGGAACTTTCGCGGATGACACTGCTGTTCTTGCAGTGCACAAAAATCCTGACATGGCCAGCAGTTTGCTCCAAAAATATCTGATCATACTTTGTAAATGGTTTAAGCGTTGGCGTATAAAAACAAATGAAACAAAGTCCAACCATGTAACATTCACCCTCAACCAGGGAATATGTCCACCGGTACAAATGAATCAAATAACACTACCTCAGGAGAAAGAAGTTAAATACCTCGGTCTATATCTAGACAATAAACTTAAATGGCACACACATATAAAAACAAAGCGAAAAGCCCTTGACTTGCAAATTCATAAAATGCATTTTCTAATTGGCTCAAACTCAAAACTGTGTCTCGAAAACAAACTACTAATATACAAATGTATCATAAAGCCCATTTGGACATACGGTATCCAGTTATGGGGAACTGCTTCCAATACAACAATCAAAGTACTGCAACAGTTTCAATCAAAAACATTGCGTAAAATTACCGGAGCGCCATACTTCGTAACGAATAAAAGATTACACGAGGAACTGAACATGAAAACCGTGCAAGAAGAAATAGTACACCAACTTCAAAACTACAAACTGAGAATAGAATCACATCCCAACCCCTTAGCTGCAAACTTAATGGCAAGCTCTGAAACTTTCACAAGATTGAGAAGAAGGGCCCCTCAAGATTTAATTTAATGACTCTAGCCAATTATACCTAAAATTTGTAAGAACTATTATACTATATATGAATCATAGAACTCCAGTAATATTTTAAGGGCAAACCACTGGGTGAACCCTGATGAATTAAAAAATTTTTGATAATTTTCATAATTAATGTAAATATCAAATTAAGATAGAAGGCATTAATAAATATATTAATAAAAATAAAAAAAAAAAAAAAATTCAGCTTGGTTTCCTGTACAGCTGCAATCTTAATATTCCTCAGACTTAAAAATTCCACTATCTAATCTATTTTGCCTCGAAGTCCGTTTCAATTGAACGATGCACAATCCGGAGTGGGAAAAGCACCATGTGGCGTTAGATGCTGCGGTGTTGGTTGGTCTTCTGGAGACTGCGGTAGAGTTCCATACTCCGACGACGTCTCTGATGAGGACGACGAAGAAGTGGACTCGCTGGGGACTAAGTTACTGCAGCAAGTCGCAACATAATCTCTTTCTCTGTAGTCTCGCAAACGCCTTAGTCCGGAACAGTTCTTCAAATGCACCCATTCTCTACATCCATTTCATCGCACCGAAACAGACCTGTGGTTGATGACGTTCTGACAAATCCTCAATCCTCAATCCCGGCACGGACCAATAAAATCCGGAGCAAGCATTCAGGTATATGCTGCTCCCAATGCAGAAAAATAAACAAACACAAACATGTACATACTGGGTTGGCAGCCGCTGGCCGAAACTGGGATCTTGTTGTTTCGGGTCAATCCGGTATCGTAGAACCTACTGCCGTGGGATCGGTATCTGTATTCGTCGTATTTTACAATTCTTCAATAAAATTGTAACTTTAGTTTTGTATTTGTAGATTTTTTTCTGTAAGAAGTTATATTCCTGATTGTTCTTTGTACCTTTCTGTTAAAATTTTAATTAGATTGGATATATTTTGAGCATTATTTATATTTGTACACTATAGAGATAGTTTTTGATCAAAATTTGTGCAACTGTATAGATTAGATGGAGTTTGACATCTAATCCTGAATTTGGTTAACTTTTTTGATTTTCTTTTTATTGTAAGCCAAACTGTTTCTAGTCTTTCGTATTTTTCGCACCACTTTCATTTCAAAAATGTTCTTGCTTTGCATTTTGTTGAAATATTTCGTTAGACTTTCATTTATATATACTTCCTCTTCCTTTCGTGTTGATTTTTCAAACATTTTAACATTTCTCTAAATATATCAATACATGTTTCCAACTCAATAGTGAGGGAGAAGAATTAAATATATGTTATCTAGAGGTTAAGAGGGAAGAAATAGGAAAATTAGTTGTGGAAACCTTTAGTAACTACCTCTCACACGTAGAAAATCCAGTTCCATTTAACTCGAACCAGCATGGAATGGCTTGAACTCTACTTACAATAATCCTCGGTTGTTTATCCACAGCCAATTAAGGTCATTGTTCGCGCTTCATGTATTGGGACAGACAACTTAGTCTATCCAACTAGTGATGAGACTCGAATAAATGCCTCCAAGTTCAAATTAACTCATCAGATTTTAGAACCAGCATGAAATGCCTTGAACTCAACTTACAATAAGCCTCGGTTGTTTATCCACTGCCAATTAAGGTCATTGTTCGCGCTTCATGTATTGGGACAGACAACTTAGTCCATCCAACTAGTGATGAGACTCGAGTAAATGTCTCGAAGTTCCTTTTAACTCATCAGAGTTTAGAACAAGCATGAAATGCCTTGAACAACTTACAATAATCCTCGGTTGTTTGTCCACAGCCAATTAAGGTCATTATTCGCGCTTCATATATTGGGACAGAAAACTTAATGTAACCAACCCGTGCAATTACAATTTTTTATGTACAAACGGATAATTGGGATCCAGTCGTGGTATTTATTCGTCTGCCAGAGATCGCACATGATTTATGGCACCAAAGTGTGAAAACAAAATAGTGTATTTCATCTTGGAAAGAATTGGATACATTCTTGAGAGAGAGAATTCGAACTCTCTGTGTTTTCATGAAATGGGGAATGTTGATACTTCGCTTAATTTGAGAACCCCATCTACCTGTTTCAAGTATGTTGTTTCCTCCCCTCATTTGTCTCGTAATTTTTGTTGCGCTATTCAGAGCTATCACACTCTGTTGTATAGAGATGGCTTTATTGTGAGTAGTCTGAGTAAAATGGTGACTCCTATAAATTCAATTTTGTTTTCGCCGACCCCTCCTTTTTACAAGAAAACATAATTGCTAATAACAACCCTTTTGCCGCTTCAAATGCGATCGGTCGGTTCCACCGACCAGAATTAAGCAGTTCTATTGACAACAGCTTCGGTGAATACAGATCATAATGGCGTTTGTTTTCTTGCTAGGGCTTTGATTGATTCGGCATTTGAATCGTCATTCATTTCGGAACGACTTCAGAATAAACTTAAATCTGTTGGTCAAGTAGTACTCTCTCAGCTACATATCGTAAAATGTGCAACATAACAGTTCATAGTCGTTGTAAGCTCGAATGTGGTGAAAGTCCATAATGGCCTGGGGTTTCCAGTGACCCCGAATGTTAAAGAGGTTCCTAATTCCCTAGAGTCTCTAATGATCCCGAAAGTTTAAAATTTTCCCTAATGACCTGGAGCCTTTAACAGTCCCGAAAGTGTAATTGGTCCCTAATGGCCTGAATGCTTAGATTGTAAACAGATTCTTTGAAAAAATTTAAAAAAGAATATGATTTAGAGAAGTATTGGAAAAAATTTAAAAGGATTTGCTCAATACTTCCTTATGCAAGTATTGTTAATTCACATTCGTTGAAACATAAAGGGAGGCAACAAATGTTTGAATAAGAATCGCTGTTAAAAATGGTTAAACATTCAGCCTTTCAATTAAAAGCACATAACTGTTGAAATCTGTCTGCTCCTAATTACTACATCCTTGTTGTAGCTGTATAGACCGATTTCACAACTTATTTCATATTCCGCCATCCTTTAGATATCTACATGCCAGCATACATACAATACAGTTGATTATGCATAGATCGAGACGATTGAATCGCAAGCTAATAATCGCGCTTTATTGTAACCTGAGTACATATAGTTGTACTAACGAAAACATGGTATCGTTTACCTCACCAATAAATAAACGGCAATCGGCCAAATCCTTTCTAAAAATATCGTGTGTTCTTTATTTTCTTTTTATGTACACCTCCTTTTACTATGGCTGAAATTACATTCTACAGCTTAATATCTTTACCATAATTTACGTACATTAACTAACATCGGTACGCATAGTGGGCATAAAAATATATATTTATTCCCTTATATCGCTATCGATCAATGTGCATTTGGGTACAGGTTAGTAGGAATACTAAAATCAAAACAAAATTAATAATTTTGCTTTCTGGTATTTATTCTTATTATTCTCCAAATTCATAGCCAATATTTTTAATATTATTTATATAGAGATGAGCAATTTTAAGTCTATATGAAAATTTATATGAACATTCCAAGCTCTGATAAACATAACCAAAGGTGTGAATGGCATGGTGAATAATTACAAAAAAAAGCAACATACACAAAACACTGGAGATCAATTCTTAATCATCGATATAGATGAAGGAGGAGATTTACGACTTATCAAAAAGTTACTAAATGGTCAGAAATATCTAGACGTTTTTTGAGTTGAAATTATGATTGAAAACTGCGAAAAATAACTCCAATAATTATATTTTCTATTTTACGAATTTATGAGGATGCGGAGGGTGATTTTGGTGTTTATGTTTGAAAAATGAAGGGGAAACACTGATGAGAAATGCGGCTCGATTGAATGAAGTGTTTGCGCTTAGGAAGAATTCGACTCAACTGGGATAAATATTTCTCTTAGTATGAGAAGTTCATGTTCTCCCACGCATACAAACCATGGTGCAAGAGAAGAAAAATAAATAAATAAAACCAAAGGTAAATTAGTCTTAATATAAAGATAAATGACCGTTTATTTAAGTGTTGTAAGAGGTTGTCAGGTAGTCGACAGATTATATTTTTATGCAGTTAGCAATGCAGCAGTGTGGTTAAATTCTAAACGACTGAAATATAAAATATAAGCTGAAGAACAAAAGTGGACCTTTATGAACAATATTATGCCAGAAGAGGGAGATCCAATACAACCTCTAAGTACTGAATTTCAAAAAATCTTCAAAATTCCGAAGAAGAGGATCTACAAGACAAAGTTCTGATAAGAGATATCATCCAATGTAAAGTCTAAATACTGAATTTTTAACTATTGAGGTAGAAAGTATGTGGAGGTACATTATACGGGACTATACGAAAAAGTAGATATGTAACGATAAATTTCCGCCATAGGCGATAGACCCCAATATAAAATGCAATACCGAGGCTAAAATCGTAGAAATTCCGCATATGGGTAGGTACAATTTCATGGGGGCCAACGGAAAACGTTGACCGACAGAGCTCATCTTCGATCTTGACTTGACTGCAAACAAAAAACAAATCTATGCTAAATGTTATTACTATCACATGCCGTTTAGATTTTAGTGTGATTACAAAGGATAAACAGGCGGCTAAATCGACGTAGACTTTTTGATGAGTTACAAACGAAAATACAAACTTAATGTAGCCTCCATATTAATGTACGCTTCGCTATAATAAGCAAACTGGACAAAATTTCACACAATTGGAAACAAGACAAAAAATGAAGGAAAGTATTTTTATCACAAAATGTAGAAAAATGTTTCTATCATCCCTAGAGATCATTCCCATCAATAAAGACCATGAAAGTTATCATTTTTCTATCACCTCAATTTATATTTAAGCATCCTAAATATATTTTGTTAACTTTAACGTTAATAAGTGTTTGACATTTTGTGTAATAATTTCCTAGCGCTACTTGGAATTTCATGGGACGTTTTTACCACATATTAAGACTCCCAAAATTAATTAAATAGTAATTAATTAATTAATTAACACTAGGAACATATTATTAAATAATTATTATGGATGAAAATCAGCATTGCATGAAAGTATTTCCTTCTCATTCATTGTTAAAAAATGAAATAAAGACTGAACTTGTGTTAAATTATTTTATGAGTTCAAGTTAACACCGATATTAAACTGAATTGCTCTTAAGTATTACTGGAATGTTTGCAAATAACTTATTAAAATTTTCACATATTGCCGATTAGGAACATTGGACGATGTTGCAATCAGTCTTAATAAAATTTATTAAGCAATACGATTCAATGAAAGGGCTGTGAGACCACCGTAGTTCCAGAAAGCAATGCCGCAATTATCTGTTGACAGCATCGTTTATTTTCCATCGTTTTACATTGGCGAATAACAGTCCGTGTTTAATTTAGAATCGAATTAAATATATATACGGTATGACTCCCATTGGCGGAGCTAAGCATTTGATCAATTCGAGCCAGATTTGTGTATGGATTTTTGGATTCTCCATAAGTATACAGTCCAATAATCCTACATTACAAGCTACGTACAATGCAGTGTCGTTAAAGTGAGCTCGGTTAATTAAATTGCCGCGACAATAACAAAACATTCGGTTTTGTTTAGGTTAAAAGGTCGTTTTACAATGTCACATCTTTCTTTTGTGTTTTGTTACCGACAATCGTCGGCTTCTAATTTTGTATGCCTGAATTCGGTAGCATCATAATCAAAACAAAACGCAAAAATGAAGTTATGGCAAAAATCGTTTGCTAATTTTCTTTCTATTTTGGTTCATAAAAAACAACAAAACAATTCGTTTCGTTTATTCCAAAAATATCACCCTCAGTCAAAGTTAGTTAGTTTTTTGTTTGGTCTGTCCGCTTTAATATTGCAAATTGTTGTTGTTACATTTATTCACTTTTTCCCGTTGTAACAGCCAAATTCATTTTCTGTTATTTTTGTCGCAAACAACAACACTGTTTGACCATCCACCAACATCACTGCTTGCTTTGTCGTCGTTCCCTGATCAGCACTAGTTGTTTGTGCTTTGTTAGATCAGTGAACCAACATAGCATACGAAGGAAGAATATTTTTGTTTATTCCTATTTCGTCGCGTCCGTTTAGGTTGAGTAGCTACACTACGTCGGTCGGTCACATCAGGGTGTTGTATTATTTGGTATTGAATATAAAATTATTGTTATTATTAAGGTTAGAATAATATTAATACTATCATGTATTAAACTTTTGATTGTTGTTTTTGATTTTGAAGAAAATTAATACACCCTATAGACGGTCGTTTTGGCATTGTTATTTTATTTATTTTTGTATTTTTCCCAAAATTGGTCGGCGTTTCTGATAATAATTATGGCCTTCGCCCCTCGGCAGACTTTCATAAGAGCATATAACGCGCTGACAGAATTTGGTGCACAAATCGGTGTAATAAAACGTCACTATTTAGATATTAGTATATTAGAGAAAAGGAAGAGCGAACCAGAAAAATTATGACAATCGGTCCATAAGTCGTTACGAAACCTAGATAATTAGAAATATGTAAACAATGTTGTAAGACGAACTTTGCGGTCTCGTCTCAATTGGAACCCCCTCGAATATCGTTTCGGGAAACACGTAGCTCGATTGAAGTCCGAATCTGTAGCAGCAGGTTCATCGGTGACTTCAAACTATTAAACTTTGTGAATAAAATTGAAGTCCGTATCTCTCACTGCAGATTCATCTGCGTCTTTATATTACTTATTATCGTTGTAGCGGAGACGGATTCCGAATCTGTTACTGCAAATTAATTTCCCTTTCCATTTCCTATATTTTGTTCGAATAAAAAGTTCACACTGCACTTACGTACCTACTATTGGAACTAATTAAGATAAAGTTAAGTTATCTTGAAAAATGCTTTGATGTTTCGCACTGGAACGCCATGTTTAATTTAGAATCGTATTAAGTATAGCTTTTTATTTACCCCTGGTTTAGTCCTTAATTATTCGTTTAAATATACGCGCCACGGTTTATTGCAACCTTGTGCTAACGTCTTTCACACTTTAACGAGTAATTAGTTGTCACTTGTTTTGCCGCTTGCTGTAGCCATCAAGTAGTATTTTGTTGTCATTCGGACAGACAAATCCCACGAACACTCCAAATGCCTTGTCATGTGATTCAAACCAATCTAAAAGCTCCACATACGCAAATTTGAAGCCTATTGATGGCTGCATATTTGTTTAATACACACACGTACGTATTGTCACGTATTCCAGCATCCTCGTTTTGCATGCGAATAAACATACAAACGTACCAACGCATAATTGTTTCGTTTGGAAAATTATCTATTGTGTCGTGTCCGTTTTTATTGCACCGTCTCCCGTCGCTATATTATTACACAGTGTCTGTTCATTAATTTAGTAATGTTGCGGTATTTATATATTTTATAGTAAACATATATAAATAGTGTAATGGCTTTTTATGCACCTTACAACCGGTCAGTTGGACGTTTTAAATGTGTACCGCGCTTCTTTTCAATATAGTTGCAAATAATTAATTCTGTGATATGCTTTTTAATTGTCAGTTATAATTTAATATTGTGATTTTTATTAATTGTACGCTACAATCTGTAACTCTTAATACATTTAATAAAGCTATTTTTGTTTCTAGTCTTTCGTTCTTTTCACACCTCTTTAATTTTAAAAATTCTTTTGCTTTGCATTTTGTTGCAACATTTTCGATAGAATTTCATTTTTATATAGTTGCTCTTTCTTTCGTGTTAAATATATATAAAAATGGCTTCCACTTCTCTAAATATGTTTATACGTGCTTCGAACTCTATTCATTGCACACTTCGGTGCAGAGAAGGGAGACGAATTGAATTTATATGGTCTAGAGTTTAAGAGAGAAAAAATTCAAAAACTGTTGAAATTAGTTGAGGAAATCTTTAATAGCTGCCTCTCACACTTAAAAAATAATTCGCTATACAGGAAATATGAGGTTTCGACTAGAGAATGTATGTCTTGCGCATTGAAAATAAAATGATTGTTGTCTTCATTTAACAGTGATTTAAATCTTTACATGAACTAATTTCATAGCAGTTCAGTAGATTTCTTAACAGAGCATCCCGAATATATTCTTTCAGAAAAGCCGTCGTGTGATGCTACAGTTAAAAACATGGGCTCGTCATCCCAATTCTTTTGGGAAGTGGAGATCCAGGTACTAAGTTAAGCAAATTTTAAATACTGGGAATCCTAGAATAGGCACCGGTATTGTTGTTAATCCTCTTAATGAAGAGAGCTTTCATAACCTGGCGATATCTCATTGTGATATTGAGGTCTTCGATGTAAACATTTTTACTTTTACCAATTTCAGGTATTTGTTTAGTGCGGTTTTCGTTAATAACACTCAATTGACAAACTCTGAACGTCTGTGTCATCTTGTCAACAAAACTAGTTATGAGACTCGAGAAATTGTATAGAAGTTCCTTTTAACAAGAACCAGCATGGAATGCCTTGAACTCTACTTACAATAATCCTCGGTTGTTTATCCACAGCCAATTAAGGTCATTGTTCGCGCTTCATGTATTGGGACAGACAACTTAGTCCATCCAACAAGTGATGAGACTCGAGTAAATATCTCGAAGTTCCTTTTAACTCATCAGAGTTTAGAACCAGCGTGGAATGCTTTGAATTCTACGTACAATAATCATCGGTTGTTTGTCCACAGCCAATTAAGGTCATTATTCGCGCTTCATATGTTGGGACAAAAAACTTAGTCTATCCAACCCGTGCAATTACAATTTTTGATGTACAAACGGGTAATTGGGATACAGTCGTGGTATTTATTCGTCTGCAAAAATTGAAAGAGATCGCACGTGATTTATGGCACCAAAGTATGAAAACAAAATCTTGTCTTTCATCTTGGAAAGAATTGGATGCATTCTTGAGAGAGAGAATTCGAACTCCCTGTGTTTTCATGAAATGAGGAATGTTGATACTTCGCTTAATTTAAAACCCATCTACCTGTTTCAAGTATGTTATTTCCTCCCCTCATTTGTCTCGTAATTTTTGTTGCGCTCTTCAGAGACATCATACTCTGTTTTACAGAGATGGCTCTATTGTGAGCAGTCTGAGTCAAATGGTGACTCCTATAAATTCAATTTTGTCGTCGCCCGACCACTCCTTTTAAACAGAAAACATAATAATGATGGTTTTGACGCTTCAAATGCGATTGTTCCAGCCGCATCGGTTGGTTCCACCTCTTGCAGAATTAAGCAGTTCTATTGACAAAAGCTTCGGTGAATACAGATCATAATGGCGTTTGTTTTCCTGCTAGGGCGTGAATTGATTCGACATTTGAATCATCACTCATTTCGGAACGACTTTAAAAAAAATTAAATCTGTTGGTCAATTCTTCAGTTCGGTAGTTTTTAGAATGGTAGAAGGTAGAATGGTCCTCAATGTCCTGAATACTTAGATGGTAATTTTTTTTTTTTTTTGATAAAATTGGGAAAACATATATAGATATTTAGAGAAATGTTGGAAACGATTTTATATGTTTTGCTCTATACTCCCATATGCAAATATTGTTAATTCACATTCGTTGAAACACAAAGGGAGGCAACAAATGTTTATGTAACAATTAAAAAAGCCGTAAGTTCGTCCGGGCCGAACTTTGAATATCCTCCACCATTTGGTACAAATTTAATAATTTAAAAAAATAAAATTCGTTAAAATTTTTTTAAAATCTTAAAAATACCGAATGTAGCCTTATATTAGGGTCTATACGATGACATGAACCTGCAGAGGCAACTTTGGTCACAATCTATTACAATATTTATATGCGAAACTTAAAAAAAGTCTGTTTATAATGCAGCTAAAATCATCAAAATACCGAATATAGGGAGGTACCATGGGTGTTATAAAACGTGGACCTGCACTGACAATTTTCTGACATAGGCTGTAGTATCCATTACGAATTTTAAATACAAAATTTGAAAAAATTTCGGCCTAGGCTGTAGTATTCATTACGAACTTCAAATTCTAAATCTGAAATAGTTCCGGTAAATAATGTCTTTAAAATCATCAAAATACCCAACATTGGGAGCTACCGTTATATGGGTGCTATACGAAGACGTGGACCTACATGACTCATTATCTATCTTAGGATGTAGTATCCATTACGAACTTCAAATACCAAAATTAAATTTTCTGTTTTATGGTGCAGTATCTATTACGAACTTCAAATACCAAATTTGAAACAATTTCGGTAAATAATGTCGCTAAAATCATCAAAATACCGAATATCGGGGGTACACCCCGATATGGGGACTATACGAAGACGTGAACCTACATGGCCCATTTTCTATTTTATGCTGAAGTATCTATTACGAACTTCAAATAACAAATTTGAAACAATTTCGGTAAATAGTGTCAATGGGGGCCATACGAAGACGTAAACCTCAATGGCTCATTTTCTGTCTTAGGATGAAGCATCCATAACGAACTTCAAAATACCGAATATCGGGAGGTACCGTTATATGGGGGCTATACGAAGACGTGGACCTACATGGCCCATTTTCAATACCAAAAGTCCTGCAGACATAATACACATTTGAGTAAAAGTTATCAACCTACTTAATTTCGTTCGGAAGCTGGAGTGATTTCCACAGACAGATAGACGGACAGACAGACGAACATTGATAAATCGACATAGAATTTTATGCTGATCAACAATATTTATACTTTGTGGGGTCTAAAATGTATATTTCGAGGTGTTGCAAACGAAATGACAAACTTAATATAACCTCCATTCTATGGTGGAGGGTATAAAAATCGCTGTTTAAAATGGTTAAACAGTCAGCCTTAGATTTAGAAACACATAACCGTTGAAATCTGTCTGCTAATAATTACTGCATCCTTGTTGTAACATGAAAGACAGATTTCAACGAAGATTTGAAAAATGATTTGACATTTCGCCAACTTTTGGGAATCTAAATGTCAACACACATACAATACATTTGAGTATAGATCGATCGAGACGCTTGAATCGCAAGCTAACAACCGCGCTTTATTGTAACCTGAGTACATCTAGTTGTACTAACTAAAACATAGTATCGTTTACCACATCAATATATAAACAGCAATTGGCCAAACCCTTTCTAAAACTATCGCGTTTTTTATACCCTCCACCCAAAAAAAGTATGGAGGGTATGTTAAGTTCGTCATTCCGTTTGTAACTCATCGAAATAATAATTTTAGACCCAACAAAGTATATATATTCTTGATCAGCGTAAAATTCTAAGACGATTTAGCCCTGTCCGTCCGTCCGTCTGTCCGTCTGTTGTAATCACGCTACAGTCTAAACGTCTGCAGGCAGGTCAAGTTCGAAGATGGGCCATATCGGTCCACGATATCGTATAGCCCCCATATAACGGTACCCCCGATATTCGGTATTTTGATGATTTTAGACACATTTTTCAATGGAATTGTCTGAAAATCCACACAAGTAATTCCTTGTGGGTACTTCATACCTCGGCAGAGAATTATCTATATAGGTCCACAATATCGTATAGCCCCCATATAACGGTACCCCCACGGTATTCGGTATTTTGATGATTTAAGCCACATTTTTCAATGGAATTGTCTGAGATTCCACAAAAGGAGTCCCTTGTGGACATTTTACCCCTTCAAAAAGAATTGTGTATATAGGTCCACGATATCGTATATCCCCCATATAACTGTACCCCCGATATTCTGTATTTTGATGATGTTAGCCAAATTTTTCAATGGAATTGTCTTAAAATCCACACAAGTAGTTCCTTGTGAGTACTTTACCCCCTGAGAGAGAATTGTCTATACAGGTCCACGATATCGTATATCTCCCATATAACGGTACCACCTAATTTCGGTATTTTGATGATTTTACCCACATTTTTCATCGGAATTGTCTGAAAATCCACACAAGGAGTTCCTTATGGGTACTTTATACCTCGGCAGAGAATTATCTATATAGGTCCACCATATCGTATAGCCCCCATATAACGGCCCCCCCATATTTGGTACTTTTGATGATTTTATCCACATTTTTCTATGGAATTGTCTGAAATTCCACAAAAGGAGTCCCTTGTGGGAATTTACCCCCTCAAAAATAATTGCCTATATATGTCCACGATATCGTATATCCCCCATATAACTGTACCCCCCGATATTCGGTATTTTGATGATGTTAGCCACACTTTTCAATGGAATTGTCTAAAATCCCCAAAAGTAGTTCCTTGTGAGTACTTTACCCCCTGAAAGAGAATTGTCTATACAGGTCCACGATATCGTATATCTCCCATATAACGGTACCCCCTATATTCGGTATTTTGGTGATTTTACCCACATTTTTCATCGGAATTGTCTGAAAATCCGCACAAGTAGTTCCTTGTGGGTACTTTATACCTCGACAGAGAATTATCTATATAGGTCCACGATATCGTATAGCCCTCATATAACGGTACCCCCGATATTCGGTATTTTGAAGTTTTTAGCCATATTTTTTAACGGAATGGTCACAAGGGGTTCTTTGTACACAAGGGGTTCTTTGTGAGCACTTTACCCCCCGACAAAGAATTCTCTATATAGGTTAACGATAACGTATAGCTCCCATATAACGATACCCCGCGATATTCGGTATTTTGAAAATGCACACAAGGAGTTCCTTGTGAGTACTATACACGCAGATATAGATTTGTCTTTATAGGTCCACAATATCGTATATCCCCACATATCGGCACCTTCTTATATTAGATATTTTAAAGATTTTAAAAGAATATTTAATGGATTTTATTTTTTGTGAAAATTTTCTAATTCCTTCTAAATGGTGGAGGGTATTCAAAGTTCGGCCCGGCAGAACTTACTGCTTTTTTACTTTTTATTTGCACCCCCTGTATCTTTGAACGAGTCTCCGTACTTAACAGTGACCCCAGTATATGGTGATTAGTTCCCTGCAACAATACCTGGTGGCATTGGCAATTAATCAAAGAGATCAGACCGAATAGAAAGGAGGGTTAATTTTCTAAAGTCTAGGGAAGAAAAAAACTGCTGTCTCAAGCTAAACAGAAGTTTTGTGGCGAGATCCTAGACAAATAGAAAAATTGTTCCTTGCTGTGGCAGACGCGGAGCCTTTGGCACTTAAAACAGTAGCTACTACCGCACGTACTGGTAACCAAAGTTGTTTCTGAATGCAATCAGTGACGAAGGACGCCTCAGCTTCATGATCATCTAAAGCCCAAACTGAATAAGAAACACCATGATGAAGGATATTGATCGTATCTATGTCCAGCAAGACATTTCTATCATTGGTATTCATGGGATTAGAACCAATCGAAGTGGATGCAACGTTAGGGTCTATCGGGGTGACCGAGGGCGAGAATGTAGGCAAAACAGATGACACCCGATTATCATTGCTAGACCGTTGCATCAAAGAATGATGAGTGCCTTTGCAAATACTACAACGATAAGAACTTTTTTACTCTCTAACTGAATGTCCCTGAGGCAGGCAGTTCCAACAACATAACTGTGTTGTGGCAACCGAAAATTTCCTTAATATCGACAGTTTTTGGAACTTGGGTCATGAACAAAAATAGCCTAAACAAGCCAGAAGGACAAAATAATTCCGAAGAGGATTTTGCGCGAACATTTACCGAAGCTTAAGTGAAGTGTGACTGAACCCTGTTCTGATTGGATTTGGCGTGCGACCTAAATGTCCGATATACAATCGAGAGTCTGAATTTTCTTTTTCAAAAAAGCATGCAAATCTGACCACAAAGGTAATGCTGATTTATCCCGTATGCTTTGCTCCCACAATGTGACGGTTAACCTTTGCAAACGTTTAAGATATAAGAGAACCAAAATGGGATCCCGACAAATAAGCGATAATGCCTGGGTGAGTTATTTTTAAATTGTGTCAATACGAACTTTTAAAACTCCGGTCTATAATGTCTCTAATGCCATAAAAACAACGAATATTGCGAGGTACCGTTATATAGGGGCTATACGGAAACGTGAATCTGCATAAGTCGTTTTTGTCATAGGTCTTAGTGCCCAATAAGATCTTGCAATACGAAATTTGACACAATCCCAGCCTAGAATGTCCCTAATCCTCATCAAAATATCGAATATTGAGAGGTAACGTTATATGGGGCTATAAGAAAACGTGGACCGACATGTCCAATTTACCAATTTAACATGCATACTGTCAAAGTATACATATTTGCAAGTTTCTTGTCTTCTATCAAAATTTCTCCGAATGACAGCGTAATTACAACAGACAGACAGGAATTAATTAAACAATTACAAGAATTTAGATTTTTGCGCCTCGAACTTCTAGCTTAAACTCATATATTTGCTCATCGCGCAACATGTTGAAGTCAACATCAAATTTAATAAGAGCATCAAAAGCTCTGATAAACATATCCAATGGTGTGAATGGCATGGCGAATAATAACAACAAAAAAAAAAAAAAAAACAAAGTACACCAAGCACATCGATATAGACGAAAGGGGAGATTTACGATTTATTGTAAGATATTAAATGCAAGAACGAGCACTAGAAAGGTCAGAAATATCTAGAAAAAAAAAAACATTTCGAAATTATGATTGAAAACTGCGTAACATAACTCTAATATCAAATTAAAAAAGAAAATCTAAAAAACATCAGGCCGCTGATATTTTAAAGAGATCGAAAAATCCCAATAAATTTTAAGATAAAAATAAAAATATTATTTGATATTAAAACCGTGGGTTGGACAAAATTTGAATTTGAAAATTAACTCAAGTTAAAAATATTTCTTTGAAACACCGAAATTCCAGTTTTCGATGGGTATTACTAGCATTTTGAATATTTTTGCCATCATTTTGAACTGTATAAGCGCTAACTTCACTTTTAAACTTTATCTATAACATAGACATTAAATAATCTTTGCTGTCAGTTTAAGATATTCAGAAGAGCTTTTGAGGCTTTTTGTCAAAAACTATTCAATAAAGTTCTACAGTTTTGTGTTTCATTGATTTAACTCCTAATATATTATTGAATTTTGGGTTTACAGTATTAGACATTTACCACAGATCTGTGCTTCGAAGGACATGTTTTCGTTATTCAAATTCATACCCAAAAACATTTGATACCCTTTACAATTTGGAAAATAACTCATATAAATATACCTTTGGAAACACCGAAATTAAAGTTATCGAGGGTATGCGTTACTATTATTATTAGGAATATAAAAGGCAAATTTAAAACAACTCTGTAAAAAGTTATCTTCAGCCATCAAAATACCGAATATCGGGAGGATGAGGGCCTTAGATAAAATTTGACTTACATAGAAATTGTTAAATATAAGCAGAAGAACCCCTCACAGAAACCGTAATCTGAATTTTATATAATTCAATTAAAAAGTGACTAAAATCGAATGGCTATAAGTAAACGACGTATCCATGCAGAAGGTATGCCATTGAATTATGGCATGGATTTAAAAATATCTCGGGTATCTGGTCATCGCTGGCGGAGAGATCCAGACTTTAAGTCATGGGTGCAATTACCTAGTTTCAAGTAGCATACTCCGGAGATTATTATTCCAGCCACAGAACGATAAACATCATCTCGTTGCGTTTTCTTTTTCTAGTTGCACTGCTTTGTGATGAGGTAGGAGTCGACCTCATCACTATCAATAATTCAATTCATGTATATTTAATCATCCTAAATGTATTTTAATTATTGTAGTAATTAATTTTAACATTCATAAGTGTTTTATGAGACGTTTTTATGAGAAGTTTGTCATTCCGTTTGCATCACCTCGAAGTATACATTTTAGACCCACAATAAACATGTTTTCTTGATCAGCATAAAATTCTATGTCGATTTAGCGATGTCCGTCGGTCTGTGGAAATCACTCTAGCTTCCGAACGAAGTGAAGTAGGTTGATAACATTTTACTCAAATGAGTATTATGTATGCAGGACTTTTGGTATCGAAAATGGCTCAAAAGTGGACCTACACTTTTTGGTACAGCCCCCATATAATGACACCTAGCTTTTTTTGGTATTTTGCTGATTTTAGCGACATTATTCACCGGAATTGTTTCATATTTGGTATTTGAAGTTCGTAACGGGTACTCCAGCTATGACATACCATATAACGGTATCCCCTATATTCGGTGCTTGGATGATTTTAGCGAAATTATTCGCCGGAATTGTGTCACATTTTGTGTGTTTCAGATCGTAATGGATACCACAGCCTATGACAGAAAATTGTCGGTGCAGGTTCACGTCTTCGCATAGCCCCAATATAACGGTACCTTCCGATATTCGTCATTTTGATGATTTAAGCTACATTATTCACCGAATTTGTATACCCTACACCATAGTATGGATGTTATATTAATTTTTTCGTTCCGTTTGTAGCCGCCATATAATGGTGGCTCCATTTTTTCGGTATTTTTGTGATTTAAGCAACATTATTCAGCGGAATTATCTCAAATTTCGTATTTAAAGTTTGTAATTGGCACAACAGCCTATGACAGAAAATTGTCTGTGCAGATCCTCGTCTTCATATAGCCCCCATATAATGGTGCCACCCGATATTCGGTACTTTGATGATTATAGCTTGACTATTCACCGAATATTTATACCCTCCACCATAGTATGGAGGGTGTATTAAGTATGTCATTCCGTTTGTAACACCTCGAAATATACATTTTAGACCCCACAAAGTATATATATTTTTGATCAGCATAAAATGCTATGTCGATTTAGCGATGCCCGTCTGTGTGCGAATGACGTCCGTCCGTATGAATGAATACTACAGCCTAAGACAAAAAATTGTCTGGGCATGTTCACGTCTTCGTATAGGCCCCATATAACGGTACATACCCATACTTCGTAATTTCATGATTTTGCGGACATTATTCATCGGAATTGTTTTAAAGTTGGTATTTGAAGTTCGTCATGGGCCATACTGCCTATGACAGAAAAATGTAGGTGGAGGACTACGTCTTCGTATAGCCCCTATATAACGGCACTCCCGATATTCGGTATTTTGATGATTTTAGCGACATTATTTACGGGAATTGTTTCAAGTTTGGTATTTGAAGTTCGTAATGGATGCTTCATCCTAAGACAGAAAATGAGTCATTGAGGTCCACGTCTTCGTATAGCCCCCATACAACGGTACCCCCCGATATTCGGTATTTTGATGATTTTAGCGACATTTTTTACCGCAATTGTTTCAAATTTGGTACTTGATGCTCGTAATGAACGCTACAGCATAAAACAGAAAATGGGCCATGTAGGTCCACGTCCTTGTATAGCCCCCATATAACGGTACCTCCCGATATTCGGTATTTTGATGATTTTGGCAACATAATTAACGGGATTTGTTTCAATTTTGAAACTTGAAGTTCGTAATGGATACTACATCCTAAGATAGATAATGAGCCATATAATATAATATAATATAATATAATATAATATAATATAAT